>NW_015666578.1:846984-851752 GCF_001515625.1 Sinocyclocheilus rhinocerous
ACATTAATATGCAAATTAGATTTAGTTTATAGATACATTGTATATAATGAGAAAACCCGTTTATGGCCATTTTACACACATTTTGCAGAAAGAAAAATTGTATATCAAATCATTCTGTTATAACATAATTGAGAATCATCTTTATACAAAGTTTCGTAAAAAAAAAGTCTTGAAAACTACAAATGTATTGGTGATTTAAAAAATCTATTGTTTTTGCCTATGCATGTTCATTCATGTCTTTTTATTTCTTTAAAGAAATTGAGTCCCGATGTCCTCTACCGAGGACATAGCATACCTTATGAATGAAATATCTTTTTTTTTTAATATATATATTTTTTGACATTATTTTTAATGCTCTAAAAAAGGTAAAGACACGGAAAAAACTAACTTTTTCCTAAAACTTTTTTTCTCGGGTCTTAGGTTTGGATTTGTTGCAGCTGCTTGCATACCTAATGTTAGTGTACAAATATCTCCAGTATGGTATTTCTATCATTTTACTGTGGTACCAATATATATATAGGAGCTATTATATATATATATATATATATATTCCACACAAGCAGACGCAAACAGTATTTAGTCTGTGAAATCCGGAAGAGGGTACTTGATTAAAAAAAAATAACTTTTTAAACTGCAGCATGATTTTTCCCTTATTTAAAACGACACCGACTCGTGCAGGACAGGTCTCCCATAAGCCTGGTATATTTCCGCAGAGCAGTCCCGCGCGTGCCGCAGTCCGTCTCTCGCGGCTTCGGCTGGAACAGGAAGTGTAGCTCCACAAACTGCGCATGTTCACGCTAAGCCGCTCGCTATGTAAGGATGACACCGAGCGCGGGCTAAACGGTAAGGCCGGTCCGGCGCACTTCACGCTCTCAAACGTAACGGACAAACACAACCGCGCAGCGCGGGTCTTCGACGGCACGTCGATTAGAAGTGTTCGCGACTCGAGCGGCAGCGGAAGCCCCGTCGAATGGCGGAGGAGCGTCTCGTCGTTTGTGTGTGCGTGCCGCCGCACGGGAGACGTCATGAGAACAGAGCACCGCGGCGCGACGCCAGCGCGTCATTACGGCCAGCGAACACTGCGTGAATTAGCTGCGCTCGACGTGTTTGCGAATGTGCTGTTTGTTTGTAAACACACATTCGCCCCCAAACAAAGAAAACAAACAGTGTGTGTTAGCATAGCGCGTTAGCATCACGACCAGCGGACGAGTGAGAATGAAATGGCGCAACGTGAAGGGCTAATATGCTAACCGAATTAGCCGCCGAAGAACCCACCACTTGCAAGAAGTGCAGTCGCTTAGAAACATTCACCATGGCAACCAACATAGTTTCCGCCAAAATACCATAGTTACGCCAGATAATGTTACTGCTGTTAAAGCGTGATAAATGTACACGAGATCGCTCTCAAACACTAGTAATGTTTTAGTTTGGCAAACTATTTTTTTGACGACATGTGGTGGCTGATACAAACCACTATGGTATTGTAGTAGAATATTTTCTTACCATGGTAAATGGTAGTGGTGTCATGGTACAGTGATGGTTTCAGATAGTTACTCCACGTTACTGTGGTATTTACTTACTCCAACGCAATTCAGAGTATAGCATGGTATTACCGTGGTATCATTTCCAAAAACCATTGTGCGCAGACAGCTATCATTAGTCTTCATTAGACAGATGAGCAATAACTTGATACATTTACAAATAAATAATAACAGCATTTGAAAATATATTTTCGTTTTGTATTTATTATTATTATTATACATTTATGCTGCTTTTGATACGGTGAACCACCAGATTCTCCTGTCAACCCTAATGGCAAATGGCATCTCAGGAACCGCACGCCAGTGGTTTGAGTCTTACCTCTCAAAATGACTAAATGTAAATGTAAATGTAATTAATATAAACCATAGGCCTTATGTTTTTTTCTTTATTTTTATAACCTGCGGCTGCCAATGATCGTTATTTCTGGTGCTTCAATTAATTTCTGTTAAGAAAAGCATATCAACATTTAAAGGCTTAAAGCACTGAAGTCTTCAATGGTGTTTTGAAGTTTTCCATGTCGACGTATGTCGCCATTGCTTGCTTGTAAAGTGTTATGTGTTTATGTTGCTGAACAGGTGGAGCATGTTATAACATTTTTATGATTGATTTAAAAACATTTTTAGAATAACATGAACAAAGGAATTGTGCCCAGGAAGACCAGGACCGTGTATTAAGAAAATAAAATGTGTTCAAATGCCATTTGACTTATTAAACAAAACATCTACTTCTGAAATATACTGTAATCAGTAGTTTAAAACAAAACAAAACAAAAAAAACAATGTAAATGTATATTGTTGTTATTATTATTATTATTATTATTATTATTATAGACTGCCAGTCAAAAGTTTGAAATTATTACGATTTTTTTCAATATTTTTGAAAGAAGTCTCTTATGCTCAGTGATATTGTGAACTATTATTACAATAAAAAAACTGTTTGCTATTGTAATATATTTTATTTAAAATGTAATTTATTCCTGTGATCAAATCTGAATTTTCAGCATCATTACTCCAGTCTTCAGTGTCACATGATCTTTCAGAAATCATAATAATATTTGTATTTTTATTTATTTATTTTGTAAAGATTAAAAAAAAAAAGTAATAATTTAATTCAGCAAGGAAACAAAAGTGACAGTTAAGACATTTATAATGTCACAAAATATTTTTAAATGCTTTTTCATATGCTGTTCTTTAGAATTTTCTATTCAGCAAAGAATCGTGAAAAATGTTTCCACAAAAATATGAAGCAGCAAAAAAAGTTTTCAACATTGATAATACTAAGAACCATTATTAATAACTGAGCAGCAAATCAGCATATTATACTGATTTCTGAAGATCATGTGACACTGAAGACTGGAGTAATGATGCTGAAAATTCAGCTTTGATCACAGAAATAAATTACATTTTAAATTCTTCTTTTATACATATTAAGAATAGTAATTATTCCAAAGTTTTGACTGGTAGTGTAAAATCTCAAATATTCCCCAGGACTGTCATACTCCTCAGTGTTGAAGGCTATGGCAGAGACAGAAGTCACTGTGTCCGTGGAGGACATGGTGGAGGTGAAGAGTGCTGAGGAAGAGGATGCAGATCCTGACAGCCAAAGCAAGACTCAGATGATCCTGCAGCTGCAGCCCATCACAGCTGGGTGAGTGTGACGACAAACATATAATAATACTTCACATCTGTCATATTACACACGTGATTCAATCGAAACGGACTGAAACAGCTGTAGCTTGATGTTATAGATGGATGCTTTATGTTTGATAGGCTTGGAGATGAAAGCAGTGAGACAGACGCTGCAGTCGTGGCAGTGGAGACACAAGGTAACCATGTCCCAAAACCTATTAGTGGTGATTTTATTCTTTGTATTATGACAGCAGGTCTTGCACAGCCAGTGCTGGGATTACATGTAATCTGGATTATGTAATCAGATTCCAAATAATAAGTACTTGTAATTCGAGTATATTACATTTTAAAATGCTCATAATCAGGTTACAGTTACTTTTTATGTATTACATGATTACATATTATACACACAATGCCAGTAAATTGTTCAGAATTTATTGATTTGTAGATTCGTCTTTTTTTTTTGTCTCTTTTGAATTTTCCTTTCTAAAAATCCTACTGTGTGTCATACCATTTAGCTTTGACTATATTCACAAATATTGTGTAAAATAAATGTGCAAAGCATGCTTTTGAATTTGAAGGGGGAAAAAAAACACCTCTCAAGCTATTAGACCACGTATGAAACAAATAATTATGCAAGTTACCATACACATTCACATGTTTACAGTTCTCTGATGTCGGTTGGGTCACATGCAGGTAAACAGATCAAATAGTTCAATTTTCAGTGTTCAAATAATTTTTATTTTACATTTTTACATCCAATTCTCTCCAAGCAGCGGATTACGCTTCACTTTCTGTCACTAAATACACCTTATGCAATTTCTCTGCCACAATAAACTGTTGTTGACGTGTGTGAATGTTCAGATGAGGCGTCTGCTGAAGGAGCGGGTTTGGAGCTTGGTTATCCCATTACATGCGGCGAGAGTAAAGCCATCCTTCTAATCAAGAAGTTTGTCTGCCCGGGAATCAACGTCAAATGTGTGAAGGTTGGTGTCGTGTAGAGCTTAACGCTGCAGATAAGCGCTGGTAATGTGTTTAATCTGGCTTTCTCTGTTTCTCCGCAGTATGAGGATCAGTTGATTAGTCCAAAGCAGTTTGTGCACATGTCGGGTAAAGCCACCTTGAAGGACTGGAAGCGAGCGATCCGGATGGGTGGCGTTATGCTCAGGTATGCTCAGCCTTTCCGCATATCATACATTTTGCATTGCTTTATTTTATTTGAGAGATCCGTTTGTAATGTTAGATGCATTTTGTGCTTCAAAGGCACTCGTAATCAGTGTTGGAGGTAACGCATTACAAGTAACGCGAGTTATGTAATCAGATTACTTTTTTCAAGTAACTAGTAAAGTAACACATTACTTTTTAATTTACAAGAGAATATCTGAGTTTCTTTTTCAAATAAGTAACGCAAGTTATTATTATTTATTGATTGACAGCTCTCCTGTCCCCATGTTGAGAGAAATCAGAAGATGTTACTGTAGTTCAAAATAAATATGAATATGCATTAATTCATCTCACCCACAAAAAAAAAAAGATTCAGTATGTGACGAGTGGGGGCGGGGCCGAGAGCCGTGGGAACGGAGCGAGGCCAGTGGAGT
>NW_015666578.1:851940-855311 GCF_001515625.1 Sinocyclocheilus rhinocerous
CATTACTTTTTAATTTACAAGAGAATATCTGAGTTTCTTTTTCAAATAAGTAACGCAAGTTATTATGATTTATTGATTGACAGCTCTCCTGTCCCCATGTTGAGAGAAATCAGAAGATGTTAGTGTAGTTCCAAAATAAATATGAATATGCATTAATTCATCTCACTCACACAAAAGAAACCCAGATTCAGTATTCCTCAAAATGAGTAAAAATAATGCAACTCAGAATATGACGCAAACCTGCAATAATTAAATGTTAAAAAACACAAATATCCTAATCAATTACAATATTGCGTATATACTTCCTAAAAAAGTAACTAATTGCGTTACTTAGTTACTGTTTATGAAAAGTAATGTGTTATTATTACTCATCTGGCCTGGGCGTGCATGTTTTTTTTTTATATATAAAAAGGCTCTATTTCTGGCAAGTATAAAAGCCCTTTCATTCCCTCAGGCTGAAGGAAATGTAAATTCACATCTGTACAGTCGAGGACGCAGCTCAAATAAACCTTTCAGCTGCCATTCTGGATTGCATGAAGAATAGGATGCTCATTTTTGCTTATTGGTATGGATGAATTGGATCACTGAAGGTCAGCAGCAAAGACATTGGTTAATAAAATGGGATTAAATACATAAATGATATGTATATGTTTAATTATTGCAGGTTTGCATCATATTCTGAGTTAGCATTTTACTGTTTTTATTCATTTTGGGGAATAGTGAGTCTGTTTTTGTGCAAGTGAGATGAATAAATGCATGTTCACATTTAGTCTAGATCTACAGTAAGATCATGTTCACACACAACACCTCTGCACTCACTCCTGATTTCTCTCAACATGAGGACAGGAGAGCTGTCAGTCAGTACATGAGAAACAAAGTAACTGGCGCTACTTATTTGAAAAAGTAACTCAGATATTTTCTTGTAAATTAAAAAGTAATGAGTTACTTTACTAGTTACTTGAAAAAAGTAATCTGATTATGTAACTCACATTACTTGTAATGCATTCGTTTTTCATGACTATTTCTATGAAAAAGGCACCTATGCATGTAAAATGAGTAACTTTTCTGCACTGTTTTAAAAGCTGCAGATATACTCTGTTGAGTCCAATATACAGCCTCATCCTTCAACAACAATCTCTTTGCAAAGCTGTATTGTGATAGATGCATAAAACATTTTGCACTCAGATTGTTCAGATCAGACTGAATTTACTGCTTTAAACAAAATTAGATACATTTCAGCAAATTTTCAAGGACAAAAAAGGTTAATTGTCAGTACCATAGCGATATATGAAGCACAGCTCACAAAGAATCACTTTCAAAACAAGCAGCTTTTTTCAGCTTTCAACTTGAATGTGTGCAAGTCTTCCTCGCGTGAAGCTTCCATATGTGTGGATCCCTATTAAAATGACTGGATTTCACACTTGAACTTTCGCAGAGCAGTGGTTATGTGACGCATCTTAAAACTGTGATTGTTCAGATGGATCTGCAGAGCAGTAGGTGCTACACACAGACAAAAACAGCAGAAGAGTTTACAGATTTTACTACATGTTACTCTTATTAGTTTTCTGTACACTCTCAGACAAAAAGGTACAAAAGCTGTCACTGGTGCACAGGGTTGGGGAGTAACGGAATACATGTAACTTGGTTATGCATTTAAATTACAAAATACATTATACAATATACAGTTACATTTTAGATGGGTGGTAATCAAATTATAGTTACATCCGAAAAGTATTTTAGATTATCAAAGTCATTACTTTGAATTTTAATGTCATTTATTTCATTTAAACATTAATGTAAACTGTAACAGGCAATTAATGTAAACAGTAATTGGTGAATCTCCGACTCTGACACTCTGCAAAAGTATCCTAAGCTACAGTTCTGCCCATAAGTTTCATTGCAGAATATGCAACATTTTAATAATTTTAAAATAAAAGGGATCTTAAAAATTTCATTTTTTTTTATTTAGTACTGTCCTGATTAAGCTATTTCACATAACAGATGTTTACATACACTCCGCAAGACAAAATAACTTAATTTATAAAAATTGCCCCATTCAAAAATGTAACCGTCTGTGACGGAATGATCCATGACTGTTTTTATGTTTTGTGATAGTTGTTCATGAGTCTCTTGTTTGTCCTGAACAGTTCAACTGTCCATTTTTCTTCAGAAAAATCCTCCAGCTCCTGCACATTCTTTGATTTTCTGAGTATTGATCGTAACCTCTAAGAGCTTTGTGTGTGTGTCATGAAGGAAGATGATGGACTCGGGTCAGCTGGATTTCTATCAGCACAGCACTCTCTGCACAAACACCTGCCGTAGCACCAAATTCGACCTGCTGATCAACAACACGCGCTTCCCACCGGACGGCAGTGGACTCAGCACACCCACCACAGCTCAGGGTCAGAACACACACACACACACACACACATACACACACACACACACACACACACACACACAGACAGACAGACAGACATGCACACAGACACACACAGACACACTGCGCTCGCGGAAAGCTTTCTTTTCAGAGAGCGACTCCGCCCCTCGCGCCCTCCCGCTTTCTTCATCCCAGGAGCCTGTGAGGAAAAGGCAGCGGGGCAGAGGAACTCGGCGCTCTGTGACGAGTGAGCCCACGCCGGCTGGGCCCCCGCGTGCCTCACTCTCTCCACTTAGAGAGGCTTCACCTGTCCACTTCTCCCTTCCGGACCAGCGTCCCTCTGCGGCTGCGAGCGATCTGGTTTCGTTTGGAGGGAGTGAGTGTGACGCCATGGATAACAGCATGTTGTTGGCGGCTTCAGATGCGGAGGAGCTGTCGGCTCGTCTGTCGATCCCGCCCCCTGCCATCTGCACAGCCCAGAGCAGCCAGCACAGGCATGGACGCCGAACTATTCCGTGTCCTGTCTAAAGCTGTGGAGGAGCTGGGTTTGGAGTGGTCTCGGTCTTCCAGGCCAAGCTCCTCCGTTGCATGGATGAGTCCGGCCCAGAACCTGCAGCTTTTAAGGAGCTGCGCAGTGCTCTTCCACTCATTACGAGCGTCAGGTCCCCATTGGGCGGCCCACCTCTCAAACCAATCCAACCCCTTGCCATGTGGGCCGAGGCCTGGCAGGCCATCCCTGGAGTGTTAGACTGAGATATGGGGATAATAAAACGAGGTTATACACTCCCAATTCGCTCGAAGAGCCCCACGATTCAGCAGCGTGGTCTCCACCTCGGTTCGGAGCGAGAATGCACATGTCCTACGTGCCGAGGTGATGAATTTGCTGGCAAAAGGGCCCGTAGAAACGGTTCGCCAGCCTAGAGCGAGTCGGGCTTCTACAGCCGTTACTTCCTCGTCCCCAAGAAGGATGGCGGCCTAAGGCCCATCCTCG
>NW_015666578.1:855486-865501 GCF_001515625.1 Sinocyclocheilus rhinocerous
CGATTCTTGAGATTCGCCTTTGAGGGAGTGACTTATCAATACATGGTCCTTCCCTTTGGGCTGTCCCTAGCTCCTTGCACTTTTACAAAGTGCATGGATGCGGCTCTTTCCCCACTGAGACAGACGGGAATCCGCATTCTGAATTACCTCGACGACTGGCTCATTCTGGCCCAGTCAGAGGACGAGCTACTATCTCACAGATCCCTCCTCCTCAGCCACATAGAATGCCTGGGACTCAGGGTCAATTTTGCCAAGAGTGTGCTGTTCCCCAGCCAACGGATATTGTTCCTGGGAACAGCTTTAGACTCAGCCCAAATGAGGATGATAACCGCGCCAGAACGTGTGCTGGCCATTCAGCAGCTGTTACAATGTTATTTACTCATCTTCTCAAGGTGTTTCAGAGGATGCTGGTCCTCATGGCCTCTGTGTCTCCGGTACTTCAGTTGGGCCTGATCCACATGCGGCCCCTTCAGTACTGGCTGAAACCACGAGTTTCGTCCCAAGCCTGGGGTCTCGGACGCCTTCGTGTCAAGGAGGCGTCCGTGTGTAACAGCCCTGGCCCCTTGGAAAGATCCTCAGTGGATGGAACGGGGCGTGCCCCTGACTTCCCTGAAAAATACTTGGTCCCTCTGGGCCCCCCTTGGGTGCTTAAGGCAAGTTCAAGTATTAGTCGTTCCTCTAGCATAGCATGGCGGGAATGTACTGGTTCCCCAAAGCGTCTTAGCAGACGCAGTACGAGTGAAGTATCGATAGGGAACATACTCGGTTACTAACGTAACCTCGGTTCCCTGAGATACGGAACCTGAGGATCCTAAGGCGGAATGCCCGATTATATAGCCAGATGACCCCACCCATTCTGGCGGGCTTTGTCGCCATAGGCTTGTGCAGCTCCGCTGCCATTGGTTAGTTTTTTATTCACTGCACGAACCAATGACCATGCAGTTACAATGCGTTATTAAAAGGCTTCAGTCATCGGAGAAAAAGGAGTTTTCCCCAAAGCGTCTTAGCAGACGCAGTACTCGTTCAGTATCTCAGGGAACCGAGGTTTCGTTAGTAACCGAGTACGTTTTCCCTGTTGGTGAGTTTGTCAACTATGTTACAGACAAACTGTATGGGTTGACAGGTGTGACGAGTGGGGCGGGGCCGAGAGCCGTGGGAACGGAGCGAGGCCGGTGGAGTAATTGATAATGAGCAACACCTGCACCACTCACCGTTTATTTGATTAAAGTTTTGTTTAAGTGTTCGCCGGTTCCCGCCTCCTCCTTCCCGACCTACGAACTTTGTTACATTGGTGCCGAAACCCGGGAGGAAGGAGGGACACGCTGCCAGAGATCCCTCGCCGCTGTGGTGAATCCGCGGTGCCATCGAGCATGGCGGAGCAGTCTGTCGCCATGGACGCTTGAGGCGGTGGGCTGGAAGGACCAGGCCTGGATTTTATTTTGTGTTTTGTGTGCGGCAGTCGTCCGCGAGGGGCTGCCGCTTTACTTTCGGTTTGGGTTTGTTTATTTGATTAAAGTTTTGTTTAAGTGTTCGCCGGTTCCTGCCTCCTTCTTCCCGACCTACGAACTTTGTTACAACAGGTAACATAGTTAAGAATTTTGCCATTTTTTCGCCATTTCAATAGCAGGCCTTGTTTGATCAAACAAATGTTATTTTCTTGATCAGGTTAACCTCAGATTTTAATATTAATTTAATATATAATTAATATAATTTGAATCAAAATTATACGAACACTGCAAACCTTTACAATGTATCCAACATAGCTGACGAGCAGTTACTATACTCCTTGACAATAGGTCACTGGAGATCAAATATGTGACCCTGGAGCACAAAAGCAGTCTTAAGTCGCTGGGGTATATTTGTAGCAATAGCCAAAAATACATCGTATGGGTCAAAATGATTGATTTTTCTTTTATGCCAAAAATCATTAGGATATTAAGTAAAGATCATGTTCCATGAAGATATTTTGTAAATTTCCTACTGTAAATATATCAACACTTCATTTTTGATTAGTAATATGCATTGCTAAGAACTTCATTTGGACAACTTTAAAGGCGATTTTCTCCATATTTTGATTTTTTTTTGCACCCTCAGATTCCAGATTTTCAAATAGTTGCATCTCATCCAAATATTGTCCTATCCTAACAAACCATACATCAATGGAAAGCTTATTTATTCATTTATTCTCATTTAAGAGAACGTTTACCATAATGTGTTCAAGAGGGTTTTATGATAAACTATTTTTTAGTTTGCAGGGGTTGTTTGGTTAGTAACATAAGCTGCGTCCCATTTCTCCTAGCTATACTACGTCCTAAAAATATGTACACTATTTTTTTGTGAAGACAAAAAGTATGCTTGTCTTTTCAGTTAATGACCAAACGGATATTTTAAAAGTTCACATTGTTGTTGCAGATGAAATATATATATATATATATATATATTTATGTATATATTAGAGTTAAATGTTAATTATTAGTAACTCAAACCCCTTTTTCTAAACCTCCCTACTTCCGCCATTTTTGTAACCTTTATTTTCATGTTTGTAGTTCTGAACCGAATCCTCCTACAAAGCGCAATTTGTTGTGGGCAATATATTAGCACGGATCCACACTTCAGAAATCTATCGGAAATAGTAGACCATCCGGGAAACTTCTGGCGTACACTTTTCAACATACTATGCTTTGGCACACACTTATATTTTCTTATTTGAAAGAAGATTACATTTAAACTCAATTTGTCCATGTACTTAGATTGTAGAAATAAATGTAATATAGATCATTTTGACTTCAACATTTTTCATTCATTCTTTTGAACTCAAGACCCATCAATTCAAAAAGCAGATATTGCAAAAACTGCAATTTAATAGACATAAAGGCAATTTCAAGCAAACTGAAAAACAGTGTTCACAAAATGTATGTGTGAGATTATAGTATGTATAGTATGATAATAGTATTATAGTATGAGATTATAGTATCTCACTAGATAAAATATGATATATCTGAAGAAAATTAAGACAAAAATAATCATCAATGTACATGAAATGTACCCTAAATTATAGAATTACTCTAATACATAGTGTGTGTGTGTGTGTGTGTGTGTGTGTGTGTCCTGCAGGGCATGTTTCTGTGGGTAATGGAGGTCAGACGGCCACAGTAGAGGAGAAGAAAGAAGACGTGATTGGTATGGTGGAGTGGAGCACAGCCACGGTAGAAAGCCCAGAGAAAAGAGACTCAACTGAGATCTCAGGTAAACCTTCAGAAAGTCACGTGGTCAGAGCTGCACGGCAGAATTGAATTGTTTGCTTTATTGACACACTATTTTCCTGCATAACACTGTAAATCTGCTTTGACACAACCAGTATTTTATAAAGCGCTATATAAATAAAGGTGACATACTGACTGACATATGTTAATGAAGATGGCGTCCACAGAGGTCATAAATGCTGTACTGTGTGTGACCCCCAGATGAGACGCTGAGTTTCTGGAGGGGTATCACTGAGGTGGGGCTGATGGGGGAGGTGGTGTCCAATATCCACTCAGAGCTGTTGAGTCTGCTGAGAGGAGTTCAGCTACGCACCGATCAGAGCTCTCTACAGGACGCAGGTCAGTACGTCATCTGTGCTAGTTTAGCTCCAACCCTAATCAAACACACCTGAACCAGCTCAGATCTTCAGGACAAAAATACTCTTAAGTGAAAAGATATCAACCTCTGCAGCTCTTTAATTATTATCATTAAGACCTTTATACCAGGGTTGTCAAGCTTTTTGAATTAATTGAATTAATTAATTTAACCAATTCAATACATTTTCAGACTTGATGAGCTTCACCAGGTGCATTTGGTTTTTTGGAGCATCTTGTAGCCTGTTGTTCAAGTTGATCCATGAAAAACACATTTAGTATGTCATTTAGTTGTCAGTTTATTTCAGTCCATGTTGTTGTGTTGTTATTCAAGTGTAGTGCTGGAAGTAGAATGTGGCTGAATTACTGTTCGTGAGATGCGATCATGTGGTCTCTCTTGCAGAGATTGCGGTTCTGAGTAACCTGGCACAAGTCTTTGACCTGCTGGACTCCATCAAACAAATTCTGAACGTTCGGCGGCAAATGACGGACCCGGAGCAGACGCAGGTCCTCAGAACACTGACGAGTGAGTCAAGAGACCGTAGGGACGTTTTCAGACCAGAACTTTTGAGCACGCTGAAACGTTTTCCAAACTCAGTCAAAACACACTCACTCAAACACAAGTGTCATCTCACACAAGTTACATGTTTGTATGGTAATACACTTTTCTGAACCTAAATTATATCACAAATTCCCATCATTCACATTCACAGGTTTTCTAAAAGTGTTTCTAAAACTAATGGCACAATTGAAATCATTTTGTGAAAGATTCTACTGTAGTTCCTACTATACATTCTAATTGGATGAGCTGCATATACACATTTGGAATAGCAGAGGAACACTTTATTTTGAGAGCCCACTTTAGACATTCTACTCACTATAAGTAACTTTGCAACTACATGTCAGCTAGCAGTCAGTAGCGTATTAGTGGACTGTCTGCTTAAAATCTGCTAACACTTTATTTTGATGGTCCCTCAACAGACATTATGCCGACTTAAACTCATTGAAAAAATATGCCTTTGGTGACATTTCTGCAAAGTTATATTACGTTGCTTCATGCGTGCTTTGCACCAGTTCAGTTTTATACAAAACAGGTGAAAGTGAATGTGGCGATTGTTCTTTTAAGTTGTATGTATCGTGGCAGTCTGGTGAGTGGTGGTAAAAGATTAAGGCTCTATAGTGTACCACCTACGCTAAACCCTACTCTTAATCTAACAAGTGGTGTTGACAAAAGCAAACATGGGATGAAAACGTGTTTGCTAAAGCATCCATGCCATTTTAGCTTGATTCTACGAGTCTTTGAGTCTTTTATTGACTGTTGTGATTCACGAGATTGGTACCCGAGCGCTTCACATAACAAGTGCGATGCTGTTCCAGCTGAGCTACCGATCAAGTTTAGTGTGTTAGATCATGCTTCCACACCAGATATATTAAATCCATACGCCAGATCCTGTCAGAAAATATCTGTTTTGTTTGGAAACAGAACAACTAGTCAGCAAAGTTGTTGAATATCCAAATCCTTGTCTGGTACCCAAAACTATATTTTACTGTATTAACAGTCTTCTATCAGTCAAGAAGTTGACTGAGTAAAGCCAGAAAAGAGCAGAAGCAGGAGACGAAGTGATGAAGATAAAAAAAAGTTTATTGAATAATCTTAGTTGCATATGTTTCAATGCTCAGACTTCGTCTGACCAGCACAAAACCAAGTTTTATCACACCAGAAACAGTAGCAATGGAAAATTACTGCTTCACAACATCGTCCTGTGACGTTAAAAACCTTGGAACGGAGACATTTTCGTGTTATACTTGTAAGAATTGTTTTAGACATGCCGAAAATTTGACGCTACAGCACAGCAGCTCTTCTTCTTGGTTTTCTCTGATGCACTAACTCTGCAGCAGCACTTCTTCTTCGTCGTCTCGTCTGATGCACTCACTCAACCAAGCGTTCTAACCACAACCTCGCCCCTCCCCACCCCCCAACCATTCGAATTTCTGTAGGCGGGAATTATTTGTAATGATATTCCAATGAGCCGCTTTGTGATATCACAAAGCCCGGAAAACAAATGCTGTAGTCCAAACGAGCCGTTCGTTGTAGTTCTTGAAAAGGGATTTTTTAAAAACGAAATATCTCCCTTTGGAGTGGACTTTGAGATTTGTAACTTTCTAGATCTTTTTTATGCCCAAACATACACACTACACACTGACTAAAATTAAAAAAGTGAAAAAGCATAATAGGACCCCTTTAACTCTTACTCATGAACACAAATATTCCTTGAAACCACACAATCATAAGACTAAACAACAATGGAAAAATTATATAAAATAAAATAATATAATATAAATGACTAATGAATGAATGAATCAATGAAATGAGTATATAAATATTTTTTTATAAATGATTATATGATTAAATGGAATAATAAAATGATTAAGATTAGAATAAATTAATATAAAAAAGAAAGTAAAACACACCACCAGTGTATGGTTGCTGTCTTGAAGCAACACACACTGAAACGTCAACATTTACTCATTTACAAATCATGCACTTTGGTAAAAGTGTTTTGATGTCATAACATAGTGCAGAAAACATTGTGAAAATAAATCAATAATTTGCCTCTTTGATCATAATTTGTGAGATAAGCAAACATTGTTGGTGTTTTACTGCCATTAGTGTTTATTTCAGCTGGAAACTGAAATGCATAGGTATGTCTTTTGGAGTTTTGCAAAAATGTAGGTAGAGGCATGTTATTCCAATGAGCCTGGGCTGCTTCTCTGATGACGTTTGCGCCGGCTCAAGGCCTGAACATTAATCCCTCCCCTCCAGAAACCTGTCACTCACATTACATCACAGCAATTAGTGAATAATTCAATGATATGATAGCCAAAATCAAGCCCTGCCCTACTTTTTTTCTCATTCGAGAAGTCATTTCACTCTGATATGTCACATTTGGGATGAAAAGACAATCGCAATTTCCGTTTCATGTGGACATTAAGGGGGTTTAGACATAAGCATCAGGCTTATATGAACACTTGTTACCGTGGTAAAGTCACTGGGTAACACTTTATTTTAAGGACCAGTTCTCAATATTAATTATAATGCTTATTACTACCATATTGGCTGTTTATTAGTACTTATAAAGCACATATTACTGCATGACCATATTCTAGATCTCTTAATCCTATCCCATACCTAAACTTAACAACTATCTTACTAACTATTAAAAAGCAGCAAATTAGGAGCTTTTTGAAGCAAAAGTCAAAGCTATTAGTTAGTTAATAGTGAGAATTGGTCCATAAACTAAAGTGTGACCAGTCATAGATTGCTTTAATTCTCTGAAAACAACACCATCTCTTGTGTTTATGTTTAGCATTGGAACAGCAGGTAGAGGAGCAGAAGCGGCAGCAGTCGTTCAGCTGGTTGTCTCAAGCACAGGCCCTCAGCAGTCTGGTTCTCCCCTCCACTCCTCCAGCCAAACGCGCTCCCAAACGCCCCCGCCTCCAGCGGCCCGCCTCCACCACTGTGCTCGGCACATCCATAGCCCAGCCTTTCACCCTCCAGCCCCAGCAATTCACCGTACTTTCCCCGATCACCCTTTCCTCCATCGGCCAGTCGTTCACGGTGGCCGGCCTCAGTCAACCATCCAATACGGTCACCCTACACGCTCTCCCCGCCGGCTCGCAGTTCTTCACGAGAATCTCCGCAGGTTCGGATGGAAAAACCGAAGCCATCGCCCTCCATCCCACATCTGGGCTCACGCTGCTGGGAGCCACAGCCGTGCAGGACCACGGACAGCTCGGGACGGTCATGAGCCCCATCGAGCTCATCCAGTTGACGCAGAAGGCGACTGCGGCTGGTGTAGCCCAGGACGGTCAGGTGGTCGCAGGTACGGTAGTGATGCAAGAGGGCATCGTCAGTGTCGTGCAGGAGGACGAGAACCAGGACAACACCACCCTGATCGAAATAGACCCGGCCGCCGCCGACCACAGCGTGAGCGTCATGGAGCTGCAGCTCGAGGGCGACGAAGAGGGGGGCGGCGCGACCGTGGTGGAAGGAGGCGAGGAGCTAGTGCAAGGCGAAACGGAGGAGACGGGGGAGATACAGCTGGATGCCAATGGTCAGTTCCACAATTTGCCCATTGTAGTGGTGGAGGAAGAGACACAGGACGCCGGCAAAGCCAAATGAGACACCGACACGCTCACACAAACCGCCCTTTAGAGACTGACGGACCAAATCAGACAGGGACCGGGATTGTGTCGCCCCAGGTGGAGTGTGTGTGTTTGCCCTTCCAGCTGTCTCGTTTTTTCTTTCATTACTCACTTCCTGCACAGCCAAGCTCAGCTCTTCAAGCCTGACGTGTCACGTATTTGTATTTGTTCAGTATTCCTTTTTTTTTTACGTGCGAAAAGCAACAATTTGTGATGTTTCGTTGGAACACGTTCAGTATTTGCTTTCGCTTTTGAGTGTGGAAAGTTAGATCGGGCACTTATTTTTCAGTTTCTTTTTGTTTTGGTGCCAAAATGTCACGTTGTAGCCATGGCCAGATATCCAGTTTGTGAATCTCCGATCTGAAGGTGAAGACTAACTGTTAAAGGGAAATTTAAGACACTCCCATAATGAGAAATTACACTGTCTGTGGTCTCTATGTACTTTCTGACATCAGGGTATAAATGGCACTAATGTTGGTTATATTTAAGCACAGTGGTTTTTAACTCTGGTCCTGGGGACTCGCAGCACTTCACTTCATGCAGCTCTGCTAATGATATTATAGTCTGAATTGTGTGTAAATAAGAGAGGCAAAAGCATAGTGCTTTGGGTCCCCATGATCAGAGTTGGGAATCATGCCGTTAGCACACGTAATGAAAGATGCGTTGCGAATGTTTGTGAATGGATCCCGTGTGTCCTTCACTGAAAATAAAATGCATCTTCCTTTCCCCGTGAGTTATATTGTAAATGATGATAGATCGCGGGATTGTGCATTTCAAAGTCTGTTACAGTTTCAGAGTTATGTTTTGAAAAGTAATTGCAGAAATACACTGTTGTTAATTTTGCGAAACAAGTTAATTTATTGCATTTAAAGAAATTCTTCGTGCTACATTTATAATTCTGTAATGTACTCACCCTCATGTCATTCTAAACTCACAGGCCTGCTGTGGACCACAAATGGAGATGTTTAGCAGAATGTTCAAACTTATGCAGTTCATGCAAAACATTATTTTGCTGCTTGTTTGAATGAATTAAAATGAGCTAATGCATCAAGTCTTACACATTTTTTTCCTAACGTAATTTGTAAGTTTATTTAATTGATTTGTGTCAAATGAAACTTACTAGTTCCCAGCATGCTTTGCATGGGATTAGATGAGGAGAGTAAGTGCTGAAAATAAGTGTTATTTTTTTATGGTTTTTGATGAGATGAGATGAGATGAGATGAGAAAGGGGGACTTGTTAGTGTTTATTGTATTGATATATGTGTATCAAAAGTCAAGAGGATGATACATTCACACCAGCCAGTACTCTTTTCATGGGTCTGCACTACAGTTTAAAAGATTAAGGCCAGTAATTTTTTATTTATTTTTATTTTTTTAATAAATTGATCAATAATGATAGTAAAAACGTTTATAATGTTATAAAAGATTTGTTCAAAAATTATGTTCTTTTGAACTTTCTATTCGTCAAACAATCCTGAAATATATCAGTTTCCACAAAAAATATTAATCAGCAAAAACGCTTTTCGACATTGATAATAATAATAAATGTTTCTTGAGCAGCAAATCAGAATCAGAAAGAGCTTTATGGCCAAGTATATCTGCACAGACAAGGAATTTGTTCTGGTGACAGAAGCTTCAAACAGATAATAAGAAATAAAGATATGTGAATAAAATACACGTGTGTGTGTGTGTGTGTATATATGTATATATATATACATGAAGAGTTCAGATGCAAAAGCCTCTAAGCGCCTTCTGAAATTTTCTTCTAAAATTAGCATTTTTATCAGGCTCCTATGTTTAGGTTCAGTAATTTTACTTTAATGGCAATGTATAGGTAATTTTCTGGCTGTCCTGGTGTTCGGTGCTCTGTAGCGCCGGCCAGACGGTAAGAGCTCAAAAAGGAGATGGCTTGGATGTGAGGGATCCAGAGTGATTTTCTGAGCCCTTTTACTCACTCTAGATATATACAGTTCTTGAAGGGTGGGCAGATGAGCACCAATAATCCTTTCAGCAGTCAGAACCGTCCTCTGTAGTCTTCTGACATCTGATTTTGTAGCTGAGCCAAACCAGACAGTTATTGAAGTGCACAGAACAGACTCAATGACGGTTGAGTAGAACTGTTTCAGCAGCTCCTGTGGCAGGTTGAACTTCCTCCGCTGGCGAAGGAAATACAGCCTCTGCTGAGCCTTATT
>NW_015666578.1:865576-875380 GCF_001515625.1 Sinocyclocheilus rhinocerous
AAAGTTCAAAAAGGGGATAACTTGGATGTGAGGGATCCAGAGTGATTTTCTGAGCCCTTTTACTCACTCTAGATATATACAGTTCTTGAAGGGTGGGCAGATGAGCACCAATAATCCTTTCAGCAGTCAGAACCGTCCTCTGTAGTCTTCTGACATCTGATTTTGTAGCTGAGCCAAACCAGACAGTTATTGAAGTGCACAGAACAGACTCAATGACGGTTGAGTAGAACTGTTTCAGCAGCTCCTGTGGCAGGTTGAACTTCCTCAGCTGGCGAAGGAAATACAGCCTCTGCTGGGCCTTTTTTTTAACAATGGAGTCAATGTGAATATCCCACTTCAGGTCCTGAGAGATGGTGGTGCACAGGAACCTGAATGACTCTACTGCTGCCACAGTGCTGTTCATGATGGTGATTGGGGGGAGTGCAGGGGGTTTCTCCTAAAGTCCACGATCATCTCCACTGTTTTGAGCGTGTTCAGCTCCAGGTTGTTAAGACTGCACCAGACAGACATCTGCTCGACCTCGCTTCTATATGCAGACTCATCACCATCCTGGATGAAGCCGAAGACTGTAGTGTCATCTGCAAACTTCAGGACCTTGACAGAGGGGTCAGCAGAGGTGCAGTCATTGGTGTAGAGAGAGAAGAGTAGTGGGGAGAGCACACATCCCTGAGGGGCACCAGTGCTGATGGTGCAGCTGTTTGACATCAGCTCTTTCCCCAGTCTCACTAGCTGTTGCCTATCTGTCAGAAAGTTGGTGATCCATTGACAGATAGAGCTAGGAGAGAGGCTTAATAACAGCCAATTTGAAGGTTTTAGGGACATATCCTAATGACAAAGATGAATTAATGATATTCAGAAGAGGATCTATGACTTCTGGAAGCACCTCTTTTAGTAGCTTAGATGGAATAGGGTCTAACATACATGTTGTTTGTTTTGATGATTTGACAAGTTTATACAATTCTTCCTGTCCTATAGCAGAGAATGAGTGGAATTGTTCCTCAGGGGATCTATAATGCACTACCTGATGCAATACTGTGGCTGACGGCTGCATGGTTATAATTTTATCTCTAATAGTATTGATCTTGGAAGTAAAGACGTTTATAAAGTCATTACTGCTGTGCTGTTGGGAAATGTCTGCACCTGTTGAAGCTTTATTTTTTGTTAATTTAGCCACTGTATTGAATAAATTCTGGGGGTTGTGTTTGTTTTCCTCTAAAAGAGATTAAAAGTAAGCAGATCTAGCAGTTTTCATAGCTTTTCTATAAGTAGAAATACTTTCCCTCCATGCAATACGAAATACCTCTAGTTTTTAGTGCGCTCCATTTTCCGGGCTGCTCTCTTTAAGGTGCGAGTGTGCTCATTATACCACAGTGTTGGAATCTTCTTTAAGCGTAAAGGCGCAACCGTATCTAAAGTGCTAAAAGAGAGCGAGCCCATAGTTTCTGTTACAACATCAAGTTTTTATGAGCTATTGGACTTGCTGAGGAATTGAGACAAGTGAGGAAGATTATTTACAAAGCAGTCTTTTGTTGTAGAAGTGAGCTATATGGAGTTGCAGCTTTAGCTATATGGAGCATACACGATAATGATTCGAGATATAACTCTGCTGCAGAATTGTCAACGCCATTAACATCAATTCCATGTGACAGTATTACATAAAAGTATTAATATAAAAGTATGATTATGACAATGAGTAGGTCCTGACACGTGTTGTCTGACCCCAATAGAGTTGATAATGTCTATAAATGCTGATCCCAATGCATCTTTTTCATTATCAACATGGATATTAAAATCACCAACAATTAAGACTTTATCTGCAGCCAGCACTAACTCCGATAGAAAATCAGCAAATCAGCATAAAGTCTGTTATGGTGCCCTGGTGGCCTGTATACAGTAACCAGTACAAGCGTCACAGGGGATTTATCATTAACAATTATTACATTAGATAATGTTATATGAAGCACCATTACTTCAAATGAATGGTATTTGAAACCATAGCTCTGAGAATGACTGAAAATGTTACTATAAATAGAAACACCTCCCCCTTTCACCTTTTGGATGCAGCTCATGTTTATAACAGTAATCTTGGGGGGGTAGACTCATTTAGTTTGCATGATAGGACTAGGTATTATAATCCCAATATTCACCGCACCATAGAACATTTTCTCCTTTGCTGTGAGCAGAACACAGCAAGACGCAGCAATTGTTACGCTCTGATATTGGTTCAGCAAGAATCCTGGATCATGGCCTAATGCCATGTCCATGGTTCTTGCCTCCATACCCAATATTCAGTTGTGAATTTACAATTGTTTTATGCGTGACTGGGGAACAGGGAGATAAAGGACTAGTATGGTAAGATGGATAGATGAAGACGGTACAACTCTTCACTGCAGTCATCGGGTGGGGATACACTTTCCTTGATGTTTTGATGATATGTTATGCTGTACATGATGTGTACTTATCTTTCATGGATGTTGCCAGTGAGACACCTTATCCAATGTCCATCAGATCCCAGTTTCTGTGTGAACGTTAGCCTGCATGGGTGAAAGATGCCTTTAGTTGAGGTGATGTTACCAATGACCTTTGTATGGTGTTTCCACCAATGCAACACATCATCAGTTGTGTACCCCAGCCTCATTGGGTGTTTCGGCCCTTTATCACAAGACAACCTCAGCCAAGGCAGGCCCACCACAGGCTGATCAGACCTGGGTGTGTGTCACTTAGTTACATGGTCATTTGGCAGCCCACACTGTGTCCATCCACTTCAGCCACAGCCAGTGGCTGCTTCTTTCGGCAACTTTCAGTGACTTCTGAGAAAGACTGAAAATGTTACTACAAATTGTAGCAACACCTCCCCCTTTTACCTCTTGGCTCATGTTTATAACAGTAATCTTGGGGGGTAGACACATTTAAAATAATGTAATCATCTGGTTTTAGCCAGGTTTCTGTCAAACAAAGCACACCTAAGTTATGATCTGTGATCATATCATTCACAAAAAGTGGTTTTGTAGAAAGGGATCTAATATTCATTAAGCTAAGCTTTATCAATTGTTTATTTGTATTATATCTGTGTTTTTTTTTTAAAACATCAATTAAATTGTTACACTTAAATTGGTTTGGACCTTTTTTGTATTTGCGTGTTCAGGGAACAGACACAGTCTCTATAGTATGATATCTAGGTGAAAGAGTCTCTATGTGCTGAGAATTAACTGATTTCTGTGACGTGAGGCGGCTAGCAGACGGTCGGTTTAGCCAGTCTGTCTGCTTCCTGACCTGGGCCCCAGTTAGTCAAGTACGAACTCTAAGACTTTGTGCCAAATCGTCCAATTGTCTATGAAATCTATGTTAATATGCGGGCACCACTTAGACATCCAGTATTTGGACAATACCCTCATGAGAAATATAATCAATGTCAAAGCAACCATCGCTTGGTTAACTTACACAAGTTTGCCTCGTCGCTATGTCAGCCAGTGTGAACATGCTGACAAAAGTGACTGCAGTCGGAACAGACAAAAATAGATCTGACTACATATAACAACAGTTTGAACAGTCAATTTGAAGAAACATAGTCATGATAACACATGTTAGTTAACATGCTACTGCTAGATAGTAGTTAAAAGAAAGATGCATTTACTTTGGCATGTGTAACTTTGTTAGTTTACTCAGTTTCATTACGTTGATTCTACACATTTTTGAGTTGAAATTCCATGGTAATTTGGTAATTTTATGTTAAGAAATCTTGATGTAGAACATGTAGAACCACCAGAGCTGGGTAGTAACTGATTACGTATAATCTGGATTACATAATCAGATTACAAAAGTCAGGTTGTCATAATTAGAGTATATTACATTTTTATAATGCTTATAATCAGATCACAGTTACTTTATGGATTACATGTTTACATTTTATTCACACAATGGTAGAAAATCATTCATAATTTATTGATTCTGCCTAATTCTTTTTTTTCTTGTTTTAAATGTTTCTTTCTAAAAATTCTACTGTGTGTCATACCGTTTCGCTTTGGCTATATTCACAATATAGAATGATCATGTAAATGTCATGCAAATAAATTTGCAAACCATGCTTCTGAATTTTGGTGTAAAAAGCACCTCTCAAGCAATTAGACCATGTATGAAACAGATAATTATAATTATAGCTGTGAAACACTATGTCTTCATCATATCCAGTGACTTTAAGTAACTGTTGATTCTGGAAGACTTTGGGTGTGTTGTTTTAATGTTTTTTTTTTAATATTCATATTATGCAGGGAATCCCAAATGTTTTTGTCAGCCAAACGAAATATTTACTTGAAATATCTCTAAGGAAGTTAATATTTCAAATAATTTAACAACACGTTTACATGTTTACAGTTCTCTGATGCCGGTTAATGGTCACATTGACATGCAGGTAAACAGATCATATCTGTCTGTCTGTCTATCTATCTATCTATCTATCTATCTATATTAGTGTTCAAGAGTTTAAATTATGTTCATTTTACATTTTTATGATTTAATTAATTATTAGCTTTTTTATCAACTTACAAACTCACTGCAGTTTTTACATTTAGCCCAGTTTGGGAAACCCTGGTTTAATTAAATGTTTAATGCATGTTATGATGTTGACATCAAAGAATGGAATATGTTTTCTTTCTCCATGCTTTTTTAAAATATTAATATGGTATGTTTAAAGGAATAGTTCACCCAGAAATGTCGCGCGAACTCATTCGTGAGTGGTGACTTTCCACGTATTCCCAACTTCTGAGCCTGCTCGCCTGAAGTTATGGTTGATTGCTCTTCGGCTGGATATCAACACACCCTTTAACGTAAATTACGCCAGAGCGCGTACACACCTCCTCGCTCAAGACAGTTGGACATAGTGGTGTATTAGAGGTAAAATATGATATAAATACTGTTCAGTTTCTGGCACAAACCGATCGTTTCGTGTCTTAGGACATCAATGTGTCGTCACGAGCCGCAGGGTTTAGTTTGGATTTGTCTGTGCATGTTTTTTTTACTCTCATAGATTTTGTTACCATTGCCATGCATTATACGACTGATAGACTGCAACGGTTAAAGTTAAAAATCATCAAATGTGTTCTACTGAAGAAACAAAGTCACCTACATCTTGGATGCCCTGGGGGTAAGCAGATAAACATCAAATTTTAATTTTTGTGTGAACTATCCCTTTAAGATAAGTTAGATAAATATTCATCTAAAAGTAATATAACAAATAGTCAGAATACATTACCTAAAATGAGTAACGTAGATTACATTACTAATTACAGTTTTCATCATGTAATCTCTAATCAGTAATGGACTACAATTTGTAAGTAATGTACCCAGTTTTGAGAACCACTATCAACAACTGAATTCAAATTCAGCCCCAGACTCAAGCATATATTTACCAGCCATCAAGCTCCAAAACAGGCAAAAAGCAAAATAAAAGTAAAATATATTTTATAAACGATATGATTTAATCTATATGTTATATTATCCTTATATAATTCTTCTGTTTTTGAGCATAGACGCGCCTCCATAAAGTCACTATAGTGCAGCCAGGTGTGGACCAGAAAGTCGGTCAGAACTCAATCGGAGGGGTTTTGCAACTAGCTGCAGGTTTGTTGATTCAGTATTTGCCTCTCAGTGGATCATTGCCAAGCAAATTGTTTATTGCCAGAACACTCAACACTATAATGTATAATTTAACAAATTATACGCTTTAGCTCTCAAAACTCCATGGTTACAGCACGTATTAACCAGTGAGGTTCAGCATCAACAGCAAATCTGCCGCCAAACGTGTTCATGTGGCGAACTGAGAGCTGCAGAGGAGAAGAGGTTTGGTGAATAACTTAAAGGGGTCATATGATGCAATTTCACATTTTTCTTTCTCTTTGGAGTGTTACAAGCTGTTCGTGAATAGATAAGATCCCTAAAGTTGCAAAGACTAAAGCCTCAAACCCAAAGAGATATTCTTTATAAAAGTTAAGACTCGTCCACGCCCTTCTAAAACACCTCGTTTAAACACGCCCCCACATGTCCACCTCACTGTGTGGGATGATTTGTATAAAACCGCCCAAATGTTCACGCAAAGAAAGAAGGTGTAACTTTATTGTTGCTGCCACCGCCGCCACCATGGGCTTTTTTCTTCACACAAAACTTTAGAGAAATCATACGGACTATTTGTGGTAATTCTATTGTTTCTATTTCTATGCATGTTTTGACATTGTCACATCTGAACACACCAATGGCACATATCAGCGACATAGTGGCTCCATTATAGAAACCAGTCAAACCCTTTCTCCTTGATATTACAAAATGACTGTGATTGACAGGTCATCCAGCCATTCACAGAGCTAATTGAACAACTGTTCTCTTATAAGTACAGTAATGAATTGACCAGGACAGTAGTGTGATCATGAGATGACGTCACTAAATCAGCGTAAAACATACTATCCCAACACCTTACATCCATAAAAAAACAGCTTTTGATTGGTACAGAAACGTATGATTTTGAGAAAAAAAGCATGATCCACCCATAAACCTATCCCTCAGTGGGACGTAGGCAGATGATAAAAATGCATATGAATTTGCCACCAATTCGCAAAATGTAAAATCGTTCTGAATTGCCATTAGAGTGTGCATTTGTTGTTGGAAAAAGATAGTAATATACTCTCAGACACAGAACTATTGTTGTAAATTAAATTACTTCTAAAACAGAAATTATTTGTTTAAATACAAATTAATAAACCAATAAAAACAGATAACATCTTTTTTTTTTTTTTTTTTGATCTTAAAGAGCCAATGAAATGGAACATTCCATCTTTTTCTTCTGAGACGTATTTCCTGTTGCAACAGAAAGTTGGGCTTGTCACTATTTCTAAATAGCTTTTAGTTTGTTAAAACGGAACCATGGAAATTCTAAAGAGACATACACACACACACACTCAAAATCCAGGCACAAGAAAGTGAACTTTTGGTCCATATTCTCAGAAGAGAAAGATTTACATCTGCAAAACATTTTAGGAGTTCAGTTCAGTATGTGGAAACTGTGATACACTATTATTCAAAAGTCTTATGCAGGATAAAAAAACAAAACAACAACAAAAAACAACAAAAAAAACAAAAAAATTTTTTTCAATGGCACATTAAATTGATCAAAAGTGACATTAAAGACATTTATAATGTTACAAAAGATTTATATTTCAAATACGTGCTGTTCTTTTGAATGTATCATGGTTTCCACAAAGATATTGAGCAGAAAAAAAAAAAAACGTTTTCAACATTTATAATAATAAGAACCATTATTAATATTTCTGAAGGATCATGTGACACTGAAGACTGGAGTAATGATAGAATTCAGCTTTGATCACAGGAAAAAATTACATTTTAAAATATATTCAAATAGAAAACTGTCCTTTCAAATTGTAGTAATATTCCACAATATTGCTGTTTTTTACTGTGTTTTGATCAAATAAATTCTCCTTGATGAACATAAGAGACTTATTTCAAAGGAATATATATATATATATATATATCTCAAAGGTAAAAGACAAATCTCCAATACTTACATCATGAGTCTTCAGTCAAACAAATATATTGGTCACTAGGGGGCACTTGAGCTCCACTGGGCCCATTGAGAGAGAAGTTCAGTAAATGTGTAGTAATCCTGTATGTAAGTGTGTATAGTCTTTCTGTGAGTGTGATTATGAAAATCTGCAGTATGTGTGGGTGTATCTGTTTTAATAAAGAGCAGAAATAAGTCGAGTAGACTGCTGTAATCGGCATGTCGCCGTCTCTGTCTCTGTGATACGGCGGCTGCTAAATCAGGGCTGTCAGCTCTCGTATCTCTGATGGACGGCTGCTGTTTCTGCTGCTGATGCCTTGTTTGAGCCATCCGTCATTACAGCCGCAAGATCTAAACGCCCCGAGACAGCTGAAGCTGCTGTCTGAAGACGCTCAGGATTTTAAGACAGGAATGTCTGTCCTCTATGTGAAATGTTTCTTCTCGTAGCTCTTTCTTTGTGAGGCGGTTAAGTAAAGTCAGGTCAGACTGATGGTATTTATGAGATCAGTGCACGTGAACGCAACCGAGAAGTTGTAATTACCGACAGGAAGCTCAGGACTTTCTTCAAGCCTGTGGCAGAACAACACTGATAAAAAAGCATTGATTACTCACCTAATGCATGTCATTGCTTTTCATGTTTGTAGTAGCGCTAAAAGGCTTCCTGTCTTTGTTTGGAAATGAAAAAGAGAGAAAGAAGCATGAAATTGGCCATCACATCCACTTTATTCAGACCAAATGCACATCATACAGTTACCATTTCTAAGCTCATAAGTAGAAACTTCCCAGGAGGACTATAAGGCTGCACTACTTGCATGGCATGGTAATTGCTACACTTTTTTTTAATGTATGGTCATGGCAACCAGACCAGCCACTATTGTAATTGATGAGTAAACAGGATGTTTTCTGAATATAGGATGTGCCCTTTAACCTCTTGTTTCAAAAGACTGGGCATGATGGCATCATATGCCTCTGGCCAAAACAACACTGACACTTTAACGTTTTCTTCACAAAAGCCTTTAACTGAGGTGAATGGTTGTGTAATTCTTTACAGCAGGTATCTTAACATAATTATGCTGACTTTGTGAATACAACATTCTATAACATTCTCTAATGAGCCTCATTTACGCGGAAAGGAGGTGTTTGCACCGAGAAGAGTGGCAGTGACTGAGTTTATACACCTATGGTGTTAAAGGGATACTCCACCCCAAAATGAAAATTTTGTCATTAATCACTTACCCCCATGTCGTTCCAAACCCCTAAAAGCTTCGATCTCTCCGCAGCACCGTAGCGCCATTTTGGAGAATATCCGCTGAACGCAAGCAGCGTACGCTATTCTGTGTCAGCCGCGAGACGAACGAAGCTTTTAGGGGTTTGGAACGACATGGGGGTAAGTGATTAATGACAAAATTTTCATTTTGGGGTGGAGTATCCCTTTAAACAACAGTGTTGGGGGTAACGCATTGCAAGTAACGCTAGTTACATAATCAGATTACATTTTCAAGTAACTAGTACACATTGCTTTTTAATTTACAAGAATATGAGTAACTTTTTCAAAAAAGTAACACCATTTACTTTGTTTTCCATTTATTGACAGCTCTCCTGTCCTCATGTTGAGAGAAATCAGGAGTAAGCGCAGAGGCGTTGTGTGTGTGTGCGCTGTGTGAACATGATGTTACTGTAGATCTAGACTAAATGTGAACATGCATTTACTCATCTCACTTGAACAAAAACAGATTCAGTATTCCTCAAAATGAATAAAAACAGTGAAAAGCAAACTCAGAATATGATGCAAACCTGCAATAATTAAATATGTTATATAACACAAATATGTATTTAATCCCATTTTATTGACTTGTCTTTACTGCTGACCTTCAATTATCCAATCTGACCGTACTAATAAGCGAAAAAGACTTAGATAAAGATAGCATTTGTGTTTCTTTTCTTTCTTTTTTAATAACTGAAGAGTGTTGAACTTTCTTCTCTTGTGTCCAATTCTTCATGCAATCCAGAATGGCGGCGCAGCTGAAAGGTTTGTTTGAGCTGCGCCCTCTACTGTACAGACGTGAATTTACATTTCCTTCAGCCTGAGACTTATTCATTTCACTTTACCTTTCTAGGGGTCCAAGCAGCAAAGGTGCCAGAAACCTATTGTATGTGTACGGAGTTTCTTCTTCTTCTTCTGCCCTAGAAGTGCGGCCAGACAAATTTGGCAGGATGGTCCCGAATCTCCCCCACTACTC
>NW_015666578.1:875400-907359 GCF_001515625.1 Sinocyclocheilus rhinocerous
CAGGTTACAATCAAATACACTTTCCATAAAAAGTAACTAAGTAACGCAATTAGTTACCTTTGTATAGAGTAACGCAATATTGTAATGCAATACTTTTAAAAGTAACTTTCCTCAACACTGTTAAACAAGCACATACAGCTGGTTAAATTGGATATGAGGTTAAACACAACATGCTTTACACTTAAATGTGCACTGTGCACTGAAGTGGCAACTATTAAATGAACTTGCTCCAGTATAAATGAAATGCATTTGATAAAAGTTTTTAAGATTCTTCCTCTGTAGCCAACAGGGAGGCCATCAGCCAGAGTTAGAGTCAAAAAGCAGACCTTCCAAAACCAGACCCCCTAAAACTCAGACCCAAGACTAGATCCCTCCAATCCCACCATTCACTTTGAACACTGAGCCTGATCTGTTTAAATGTGGCCATTCAAAGCCATAATGGATGTCTTCAATTGATTATTCTTGGTAACAGTGAAGATACTTTGTCCACCTGTTCTTGAGGTAATTATCTGAAACAGACTATGGTCTTGTCTGAGACTGAAGCCAAGACCAAGATCTACCAAAAAATAAAACTCTGTTATTTTCTCACCTTCCAAAACACGTGATTTCTTCTGAGGAAGACTAAAGACACATTTGGAGTAATATATTAGCTGCTCTTGTCCACACAATCACAACAATGGGCATTCAAGCATCATAAAAGTGCTCTACAGGTGCATCTCAATAAATTAGAATGTCGTGGAAAAGTTCATTTATTTCAGTAATTCAACTCAAATTGTGAAACTCGTGTATTAAATAAATTCAATGCACACAGACTGAAGTAGTTTAAGTCTTTGGTTCTTTTAATTGTGATGATTTTGGCTCACATTTAACAAAAACCCACCTTTCCACGACATTCTAATTTATTGAGATGCACCTGTATATGACTTGTGTGCCATATTTCAGGTCATAAGTTACAAGATGTGAGGAACAGACTGACATTTAAGTCAATATTCACTGATAGTCCCATCCAGTGAGCTGTTAACTGCTGCAAATGGATCAAGTGAACTGTAATAATTGAGATATTATGAACTGGATCAGCCTATTCCTTCAAAACATCTGACTCAAAAAAAACAATTAGTTAACAAATGTGACAAAACTTCTCTCATGAATGTGGCAAAGAAAGCAAATGTTCCTCACATTAAACTATTGTATGACTTAAAGGTAGGGTAGGTGATTTTGAAAAGGCTAGCCACTTTTTATTTATTTTTTTGGGTGATTTTGCATTTTGTTCCAAAGAAGAAAGTCATACATGTTTGAAACATGTGGGTAATTTTCACAGAATTTTCATTTTTGGGTGAACAATTTCATTACGTTTCGAGACCCAGGTCCCATGTTAATGTCAAGACCACAAGGTGAAGACTCCAGTTCTGGTATCCACTGATTCTCTCTGGCTCATTGGTTTAGAGACCAGAGATCGATAGAGTGACAAACTCACCTGAAACTATTTCACACTTCTTCCACCATCTTTAGCTATCCTCAGTTTGAGGCCATGGACTGAGGGAGATCTATGGTCACTGGATATTCAGGTAATACTTCCTTGGAATAAATTTTGTAAGATTTCCACAGATAAACCATGCACTCTTATACTATGTGTTGTGGATATTTCAGCAAATGTTACATCGCTTAGTAATAGTCTACAATAAATATATATAGGTTAATCAATCACAGTTTTTTTTTTTTCCAGAGACAGTACGCTAAACATTTTGTTTGTGTAATTAACATGTTTAAATGGTCAAAGCATTCAACACCACAAACACAGGCTGAGCACCTTGAGAAGGATGCAGATAAATATTCCAAAATCTTTTAGAGCTGCTTTGATTCAATTCAGTTTATTTTCCTAATTTGTTTGAAATAAAATGTTATATCATTTGTTTGGGATTTTTATTAGTCATGTAGGATATGCTGTGACTGATATAATGTGTGTTACAAGCTTGGGATGTTCCTGTTTACTCTGATATTGAAGACTGATTTGATCACGTTCGTGTAGCTGCACGAACCAATGGCGCTTCAACCTGCCAAAAAGGGGTGGAGCAGACTGCTATATAAGTCTGCTCTGAGTGCCATTTCATAATTTCGTCGTTTTTCCTGACTCTGCAAGCAAGAAGCCGAAGAGAAGAAAGAAGCTGAGCCTCCTGCTCACCGCCGTGAGAAGAAGCCGCCAGCAGCGGAAGAAGCTTGATGCCTTCCCCTGCTGCCATCTGGCTTTAAAAAGAGCATATTTTCTGTGCAAATTTCCACTGAGACGTTGTGGCAAATGTCGCGCCTGTCTGGGCAGTGCCCACACAGAGGCTGTGCTCATTGAGGTGGAATGTTCTCACTGCAAAAACATGAGTCTTGCATTTCTCTGCTCACGGATTGCCTTCTTCCACGAAGGTGGTCCTCCTCGGCCTGCCCTCCCATTTCCTCCCCTAGGAGGAAGAAACAGCAGAGCAGCTGGACTTGAGTGAAATCACATCGGCTTGGGTCCTGTGCGCTTCACTGTTCCCTCAATGCCTCGATTCGCCCATGTTCTTCATACGTGAAGATAAGTGCCCCTCGTCAGCTGCGAGCGGCTTGATTTCCTTCAGCGGATCGGAGGAGTAAATATGACTCTATGTCGTTGACAGATTCAGATGAGGAAGAGTGGGTGTGTTCTGGCGAAGACCTCGACACCCTTCCTCTGATCGGCAAGGCCATGGCCAACTTGGTGGTGCTGGAGCTTTGGCTAAATCTAACCGAGATCAGGGACGCTGACAAGGTTGCCTTTCTAGACTCACCAGTCTCTCCCAAAGGACTGTTTGACCCTGCCGTGGATGGATTTGCTGCAGCGCAGAAGTCATCGCAGGCAATGCGTCACTTCCTGCTGAAGCGCTCCAGTACGGTGGCTGTTTCAAGTCGCCAGAACGCTCCATCAGCTCAACAGCCTGCCAAGCCGGCGCCGCCTCAGCCCCAACCTAAGTCTGAGCCTGGGATCAGCAGTGCCCCAGGACAGCGAAACACTACCCGTTTCCTAGGTGTCAAGGGCGTCAGTGGCCGTCCTGATCCAAAAGCAGGGAGGAAGAGGAGAGGGTCAGTTCTAGCCAAGGCTGGAACTCTCTCGAAGAAGTCTCGCGCCCGCTCTCCATCCCTCCGCTCAACACCGAGCGATGGAAGCTCCATTCAAGTTGGACTCGTCCTCCCCATTCAGCACGTGCTCAAATAAACTACCGCTGTGATAACGAACCCACATATTCAAAAGAGCATTTCTCTTCTCCTCATTACCACGAATGACAGTCTGCTCCTGTGCGGCGAACTGCCACTCAAAAAACTCAGACCACTTTCCATCCGGCTTCAGGCTTGGAAAGCTATCCCGGATGTGCCAAGTAGGGTTCTAAACATCATAGAATGAGGTAACTCGCTTCAGTTCGCTCGCAGGCCAGCTCGCTTCAGAAGTACTATTCAAAGTTCGGTACAGGACAACGATGCTCATGTTTTCCGGTCCAAAGTGCAAACACTGCTTGCAAAGGAAGCCATAGAAACGGTTCCTCTAGCGAACAGCAAGTCGGGCTTTTACAGCCACTACTTCCTTGTTCCCAAAAACGAAGGCACGGTCAGGCCCATTCTCAATCTCAGGCATCTGAATCGCTCATTCATGAGACGGCCGTTCAAGATGCTGCTTTGAGACAGATCCTTATGCAAGAATGCCCCGGTGACTGGTTTATATTGGTGGATCTGAAAGATGCTCCCTTTCATATCCAGATAGCCCCCCATCACAGACCACTCTTGAGATTCGCATTCGATGGAGTGGCCTATCAATATACAGTCCTGCCATTCGGACTGTCGTAGACACGGCTCTCTCCCCTCTGAGACAGATGGGAATGCACATCTTGAATTACCTTGACAATTGGCTGGTTTTAGCCCGATCAGAATGGGAACACATCGCTCACAGGTCGTTGCTGCTCAGCCACCTGGAGCGGCTTGGGTTGAAAATCAATTTAGCTAAGAGCTCTTTGTCTCCCAGCCAGTGAGTGGTCTTTCTGGGGACAGTTATCGATTCTGCCCAGATGTGGGCATGGATTATGCCGGAACGCTCCCTGATAGTTCAGCGGCTAGCGGCATCATTCAAGTCTGGACTTCACGTCCCCTCAGGGTTTTCCAGAGGATGCTCGGCCTCATGTCGATTGCCCACGATTGGCCCAGCGCTCACCTGTATGCCTTCCCCCCGGTTGCACTGCTTCCTCGGGTCGTCAGACAGGTCAGGGAAGTCAGATGTTTGGTCCTCTTGGTAGCCCCACTCTGGAGGAATCAGACATGGTTCCCCGAGTTGATTCAGCTGCTATCAGCAAGCCCCTGGAGGATACCATTGAGGAAGGACCTCCTCTCACAAGCGAGGGGCATGATTTGGCATCCCCGGCCTATAGGGCCCTCCCTTCAAGCTGCTCCAGTTGGCCGACTTGCGGCCCCTGTCGCTTAAGACCACCCTCCTTCTGGCTTTAGCACTGGTCAATCGAGTGGGTGACCTGCAAGCACTGTCAGTCAGTGCTTCATGTCTTGAGTTTGGGCCTAACAACTGTAGATTCGTCCTCAAGCCAAGACACGGCTACATGCCAAAAGTTCTACAAGTCATCACACCCTTCTAGCGCTCCTCAATTCAGAAGGTGAGCAGGGTCCTAATCCACTCTGCCTAGTTTCGGGCCCTTAGAGTGTATGTTGAGCACTCTGGCCCGTTTCAGCACTCAAAGCAGCTCTTTGTATGCTTCGGAGGCCGCTCTAAAGGGCTGCCGGTCACGAAGCAGAAACTCGCTGCTCTCTGGATTAGCATTCACTAATGCTATAGCCCTGGCTTACACCTCAGTGGGCTTACAGTGTCCTGTAGGAGTGAGGGCCCACTCCACCAGAGGGATGGCCTCCTCCTGGGTTTGGTCCAGTGGAATTTCTATTGGTGATATCTGTGTGGCCGCCGGCTGGTCATTGCCATCTACCTTCACCAGATTTTATAACTTGGACGTCCCTGCCCTGCAGGCATGGATTTTGTCTGCTTAATTTTGTAAGTGGGAAAGGTTGTGTTATGTAGTTCTCAGCTTAGCGGCTTCGGTCTCATTATTAGCTCATGCTTACAGGAAGCCTCAGTATGGGCGCTCCGGGGGTTGGGCTCGCAGATCAGCTTTGTTCTGCACTTACTTATAGCACAGCGCGATTGCATGCGTTCCCCATAGCGTGATTAACACAACGGGAGAGACCGTTCGAAAGAGAATGCTCCGGTTACTTATGCAACCTTGGTTCCCTGAGATAAGAGAATGAGTGTTGTGTAGACTGCAGTGCTATAAGGCTGCACGTGAATTGACGACTGTCGCTGCAGTCGAAAGATTCTGATGAAATGGCACTCAGAGCTGACTTATATAGCAGTTGGTTCGTGCAGCTACACGAATGTGATCAAATCAGGCTTCAGTATCAGAGTAAACAGGAGTTTCCCCATAGTGTGATTAACACAACGCTCGTTCGTTTATATCAGGGAACTGAGGTTACATAAGTAACCGGAGCATTATATTCAGTTCTATACTGCCCCTGTTGGCGCAGTTGTGTAACTTAGAGAACTTTTGTTATGTCGAGATAACGATAAAACAACTTTGTTACGTCGAGATCACGAGAAAATAAGTTGTGAATAACGAGAAAACAAAGAAACATATTAATAATCCATGGCCTCTTAGGGCGTCCGTACAGGCTTGTGTATTAAACTTTGCAAATTCATTGGATACAACTTCAGTCTTCTTTCATTCAACTTCATTCTTCATTCTTACAGATTCATTCTTAATCTGTAAAATAGCAGGCGCTTATTACATCTGGATGGAGTGTAACAACAAATACGTTCTTCTTGTTTCATTGAGGTTGCCTGCACAACAGGCCAAGCAATATTTTAAACGGGCTAAACTACAAAATGTGCTATATTTTATGTGCAACACTACAGCTGATTTATACAGCAAATTGCAAACTGTAACTCGCTCATAGTGTACATTTGAGTGTATGTGAGGAAATTGATTGGCGCTGTTTTAGAGGAAATAAAAAAACCTGAATATGGGAAGAACTTTTCCTTTCGATTTTGTTGTCACTGCATATCATTCCACACATAAATCATTTCAAACCTGTCTGCAACTTGTGATGCATGAAATGATTTGTATGGGCTAAACTTAACCAGCTGTGAAAGTAAAACCATTATCAGACATCAACATTACGTTGTAACAGACTGTATATAATTTGTACACTAAGAATTTTACATAATTATGATTTATACCTGACATTGGAAAACCAGAGAAGCAAGTTCTTAAGATTGGTTCACTTGGTGGCCATTTGGTATTTGAATCGTGGGAAATGGAAAACTCAAAATCTGTGTGACATGCTTACTTTTTTAATAATGTCAATCCCCAATAAATCTCCAATGCTTCGTAAACTCAATTCATGCTAAAAAATGTGTAGCCTAGCTAAGCTAATGCTCAGTGATTTACTAGTTAATTACAACCTTAAAGTCCGTTTCAAACCACCTGAAAATCTGTCACCACCTCCTAGAATATCATGATAAATTTGCAATATAAATTTTGATAGCAAAATATTTTAATTTGCTAAACAGATTAAAAGGCTGTAAAAAATTTATTGTCAATGGTGAACATTGATAATAATAAAAAGTGTTGCTTGAGCAGCAAATCAGCATATTAGAATGATTTTTGCTGAAAATTCAACTTTGCATCACAGGAATAAATTACATTTTAAAAAATATTAAAATAGAAAAGTTATTTAAACTGTAACAATATTTCACAAAATATTCATGTTTTGCTGTATTTTTAGCAAATAAATCTTACCAACCTCAAACCTTTGAACGATTGCGTTTAGGGTTAGTGCATACTGATACTTAGTGGTGTGGATGTATCAAGCAAACGTTTTCAGTAACCAGTACCATTATAGAAATGTGTTATTCACATCTAAACATGATTACTTTAAAAGAGTGATATTTGGGATTTACTAAGATGTTCTGAGTGATTTCAACATGTCGGCCTCATAAGGCGACCCATGTTATATAAATCACTGGTTCTCAATTCCAGTCCTGGGGACCCACTGCTCTGCACATCTTGCATGCCTCCCTTATTTAACACACCTGATTCAGATCATCAGCTCATCAGGAGAGAGATTCATGAACTGAACTGAGTGTGTCAGATAGGGGAGACATACAAAATGTGCAGAGCAGTGGGTCCCCAAGACTGGAATTGAGAACTTCTGGCATAAATGACCTTCTCTTAGGCCAGTGGTTTCAAACCTGTCCTGGAGTACCCCCAGCCCTGCACATTTTGTATGTCTCTCTCATCTATCACACCTGATTCAACTCATCAGCTCATTAGTGGAGACTGCAAGACCTGAAGTGGGTGTGTCAGATATAGGGAGACATACAAAATGTGCAGTGCTGGGGGTACTTCATGGAAAGGTTTGAAAACCACTGTCTTAGGCCACTAGTATGACTGGAGTCTTCATCTTATGTTAGTGTACATCTTTTTCAGCAGATTTGGACAACTAATTTCTTTGTGTGAAACTTTTTTAAAAAGAGAAGAAATACAGAGTGTACTTAAGAAATTATATGATTAATAGCAATTCAATATTTTAATAAATAGTCAGTTCTGGTTGTAACAGATGGTTTGGCTCATTCAGTGACAAGTTATATATTGCACGCCACACTCCTTCATAAATCTGATCTTGCCGTAGAATGTCTCACAGCAATTTAAACAGTGAATTCATTATATGTCTGTGCAGTGCAGACGCTGTAGTGGGACGGGTGATAGCGAGACAGCAGCATGAGCCTTTGTTATGAAGGTCTCTGGAAGGTCTTTGGCATACTAGAGATAAAGGCTTGAAAAGATACTGTTGGATCAGTGCTCCGCAAATACATGAGCCGGAGCCAGAGTCAGCGTGACATTACAGCTGATGTGCAGTCACAACGACAGCCACGCTGGCAGCCAATGTGGGCTGCTTTCAATGGGCTCCGACAGCAGGTGTGACTTCACATTCAGTACTTTAGGAGGATGAAAAGAGAGAATGAGGAAAATGGAAAAAGATGGACAAACGTGTGAACCCCATCACTCAGGTGGGAAGAGAGGAGTTCACTTTATAGAACCACAGCGACATGGCAGAACAGAGAAAGGAAATGGAGGGAGGGAAAAAAACAAGAAACGCAGATCATCACCTTGCCTGTGACAGGCCTTATCTTGCCCACTCATGACAGGACATGCTGTGTGAGCGCGCTCAGAACTGTCGCCTCCTAATCATCATTTCATACTTCATTAATCTCTCTTTCTTGCTCAAGTTTTCTTGGCGTAATCCTCAGATATATGACATGAGGTGGGAGTGTTTAGATACATTCCCAATAGTCCTTTTTAGAAGTGCCTCTCGTGCTGCAACCACCTCCGTAACAGGCGCAATCCACACAAAATTAGCAGTTTTCAGTCAGCAGTGACTGGAAAAACAACTAGAGAACCAACCAATTCATGCATTACAAATGTGTATTTGCAGTTTCAAAGACAAGAACAGTATAATTCTTGTTGTGGCATTTGGGCTTACATGACACAAGCAACTTTGCATGCAAATAACATGCTGTAATGAATTATGTAGCCATGCAAGTATCTTGCATGCACGTTTTTGCATTTTCATGTATGTTTGATTCTGTTAGCCTATGGCAACACTGAAAAACACTGAACACTGAAAAATAAATAGCTGTGATTGCTAAGACGAGTATCACTTCCTGGGAAACTGGCTTAAAGTATCAATAATAAAAATTAAAGTTGCTGCTACCGGTGAAGACTGTGGCTCTTTTTTCCTACATAATAAATGACTCGTGCCAGATGAAACGCAATAACAAACGCTGTCATGTTACATGTGGATACCTGATGTTTGGGAACGCAATCGTGTGTGAGAGTTTTGGGAGGTGATTATACTAAATCATTTTGATGACGAACTTTGGCTCAAGCATTTCAAAATGATTCAAACAATATTTGAGATGGTGTGCGATGAGAATGGTGCACTGGTTAGTCCGATCATGTGATCTGTTGAGGCAAAGTCGCGAGTTGTTGATGCACATCAAGGATTTTATTCAGTAATTGTGTTTCCAATGCAGTTTTTAGAAATTATGCTCATTATGGCATTTCCATACAGCGTTTTTTAAGCGATATCCCAAAATTGACACATAAAAATAGGTGGATGGAAACATAGCTAGTGTCTTATCTTGCTACATTTGGTGCATGATGTGGCACTCAAAGACATGACTTCAACTTAGAATGTGAAACACGAACAACTCTAGACAGAGGTGACACTTAGCAACAGCATAGCAACACCCTGGAACCCTCAGGTGAGTTTCGTATTTCATGTAAAAATGTTATACATATTAAATTTCATAACTAAATTCACCTACTCATATTGGTGTTTTACACATTTAATTCATTTATTGTATTTATTACTATTAGTGTAACTGAGAGTGGACTGGAAGCAAACAGGATGGAACAGGATCCTAAAGGTTCTTGAACCAGGTTTCGCTCGAAGTCCATCTGTGCTGCGTGTCAGAGTACTGGGACTAATTTATTTCTTAATTAGTTTTCTTTTTCTCATTTCAGGAATAAGGCTAAAGTCGACATGATTCAAAGTTATTTCCATATGAGGCTAGCAGCGCAGGCCAACTTCCCACCCACTAGACTATCATTAATAATCATTTGAACAACAAGTACCCAAACATACTGGGGTATACCATGATCAAATTATAACTTATATAAAATACGAACACGATGTTATTTGTATGAACGGTGCCGTACAATCAATAAGGAAAGACATGTTGTTTAATCCAATTCAAAGAATGCTGTATCGATCGATGTGTTAGATATACTCATAACAAAGAGGTGAAGTAAAGTGTGACCTATGGATCAATCATATACCGTATGACTCAAAGCTAACAGTTTTGATGCTTTGGAATCTTTGTTCTTTTGAGCAGCATTTGAATGGCTTCTCTATTCTGCACTTAACAGCATGTCTCTGTCAGACAGACATGGCACTCAGCCCTAGATATATTCCCTTGTAGCCATTCTGTTATGCATCATAAAATGTGTACTGCACAGTTTTCATTGTAAGATTGCTGTGAAAGGATTTAAATAATTCTTTATCATTTGAATGGGTAACTCTAATCTTAAATTCTTAAAAACTTTATATAAAAAATTGCATTCATTTGGTCAAAAATCCAATACTGTGAAATATTATTACAATAATTAATAATAATTAGAGCAGAAAATATTAAAAAGTTGTGCCTCTGTTTGTGCCTCGGCCTAATTCTGTTCTGTGTTATCATCAGTGTTGGGGAAAGTTATTTTTGAAAGTAATGCATTACAACATTGTATTACTCCCTAAAATGTAACTAATTACATTACTTAGTTACTTTTTATGGGAAGTAATGTGTTATGTAACTTTTGCGTTACTTTTTTCTCAACTGTGCTGGGCTTGGTTGTTTGTTTTATATAAATTTGCTATTTTTGGCAAATGTAAAATCCCTTTTAGACCAAAAGTGAAATGAATGAGCCTCAGGCTGAAGGAAATGTAAATTCACATCTGTACAGTAGAGGGCGCAGCTCAAATAAACCTTGCAGCTGTGCTGCCGTTCTGGATTGCATGAAGAATAAGATGCAGGAGAAGAAAGTTCAACACTTCAACCTTAAAAAAAAGAAACAAATATTATGTTTATCTAAATTAATTGTTGCTTATTAGTATGGTTGAATTGGATCATTGAAGGTCATTGAAGGTCAGCAGTAAAGCATTGGGCCTCATTTATCAGTCTAACGTAGAAACAACCGCAGATCCGTGCGCACAAATCAGCTTACGACAGAGTTCACGTGTCATTCATGAAACATTCGTATGCTGCCAATCTCATCGTACAAATGATCACATGTTGATAAACGTGGCGACAGAAAACAATCGTCATTTGAATATCACGCCCCTAAAAACACTCTGGTTTAGAAGCCTCGCCCCTAGAGTTTACAACACTGAGAAACGAAACCCGGCCAAAAAGAGAAAGTAATCTCGTGAAAGAGAAATTGATCTTACTCCAAAAACACCCGTTAACCTTGTAATTGCAAACAATTAGGCTACATTAATGAATGTAATTTATATATTAAAATACTGGTATATTTTTGCCATATTTGAAAGTGAAAGTAATGTGACATGTGGCCAAGCATGGTGACCCATACTTGGAATCAGTGCTCTGCATTTAACCCATCCAAAACATGGCTTTATACTTAACTCATGTTCTAATATCTGTGTAAAATCCTTCACATGCGCAAAAATGTTTGTTTGGGCGCTGCACGCTGATTTTACAGCAGACCTTTTAAAATAAACAGTGTAACTTTTATGTTTGGTTGACTGCATTTTAGTTTGATGATGAATGGCTGAAATGTCAGGCAACGGTAGAACTAATGTTGTTTGTGTGTGCGTGAGGCGCCTGTGCGATCAGATGGATTAAATCAAATAAAGATACAAAGAAAAGAAATAAAATGCATTAAGAGTGCACAAAAACGAGCGTAGCCTATAGCCTACTTGTTGCAAGTGTTTTTTCCCCCTTTTGTTAATCTGTTAATTATATTATATCCTATTATATATTTTGTGTGATCCTATTTATTTTATTCCTTTTATAGACTTAATTTCTGTTTTTCTCCTTTCACAGAAGTGCTGCAGGTGCATGATGCAACGATTGAATCCTCATGGTCTTGTTTACGCTGCTATTCGCGCATATAAAGCTTAAGCCCTGTACAAAACAACAAAGAAAAATACATTCTAATCTTACTGGTTAACGATCGACTAATGAGCTTCGTTTGACGGTCAGGAAAATAAAAATGAACAAAATGCTGTCATTCTGCAATTCTCCACTGTATTTACTATGCTACGCGCAAGTTCAGGAAACTCAAAAACGTGCGTACACGAGCTGAGAACAGACGTGAGATTTGATCGTAGCCACCGCTCACGTCCATATTGATAAATTCCAAGTTTTACGTTGAAACGACCGTACGCCCAACTTTCTGTCGAACGTTCGTTTCGTAAATGAGGCCCATTGGTTAATAAAATGGGATTAAATACATAAAGGATATGTGTGTTATTTAACATATTTAATTATTGCAGGTTTGCGTCATATTCTGAGTTTTCACATGTCACTGTTTTTATTAATTTTGAGGAATACTGAATCTGTTTTTGTGCGAATGAGATGAGTAACTGCATGTTCACATTTAAACTAGAACTACAGTAACATCGTGTTCACACAGCGCACACTCAACACAACGCCTCTGCACTCACTTCTGATTTCTTTCAACATGAGGACAGGAGAGCTGTCAGTCAATACATGGAAAGTAAATGGTGTTACTTATTTGAAAAAAGTAACTCGGATATCTTGTAAATTTAAAAGTAATGCGTTACTTAACCCGTTACTTGAAAAAGTAATCCGACTACATAACTCATGTTACTTGTAATGCATTACCCCAACATTGGTTATCAAGCCTAGAGAACGAATGTAACATGTAAATGATTACCACCCTGTGGTGCAGCACAGGAGGACCGCAGGTGGTTAGGATGGGAAATGTAACTTCATCGGCAAAAATAATCAACAGTGGCGCTCCACAGGGTTGCTGTAGATTATCCTCACTACCCTCCTACACACAACAACAGCCATATCATCAGTAATAATCATACATGCACAAACTGAAATGAGCTGAAAGTATTGAACTGCTAAAGCATATGCTATATTCTAATGACATATTTTATATTTTGCTTGCTAAAATGTATTTTGTAAGAATACTTGTGTATACTTTTGAATAGCTGTCAATGGAGAAACATGCTTCTTTGCCCTCTTAATAGTGCTTTCTGACAAGCTCTTACTTTTCAGTCCTTTTTTTCCACTCTGTCTATCATCTTCTTGATGTTTACAAAGTGTTGAGTGCTTTATTGTGCGTAATTGGTTTGCATTCACATTGCATTAGTGAGAGTTTAAGCCAAATAACTGTTTGGTGCACAGTTGCTTTACTTAAAGGATGTTGAAGTGAGTTGAAAGATAATTTAGTAATAGTACCTTGAGTGACATATAAAAGAGATACACAGATATGTGCATCAAGCAAGCCTGCCCGAGGGAACAGAATAATAAATAAATGTTGATTACAGAGTGCCAGACTGGATGAGAGCAGTGGAGGTTGAGGGAACATCCTGACAGCACTTAATTCAACAGGTTTATAATTGCAGGGACACATTTTACAAGCGCAGTGAAGGCTTATAAAAATGTTTCCAAATTCTGGGCTGGATGATTTGGTTTATTGCTGCCTTCAAGTCATGTGCAATGATCGTATTTACGAGATGAGAGCACATGCACACCACCACAAAGTCATAATTGCCAGAAACTCTGGATTTCAAGTGGAATCTGAAATACTGTTATATCCTGTTACTTTGCTTGAATGATCAAGCAAAGTTGTGTTTACCAGTAGGAAAACCATGTTGTGATGTTGTGACATTTGAATTGCTATTCTTTCTCTGTCTGTCACTGGAGTCATCACAATCAGAAATATGTTTATTCTGATTTTGAAAGACCCCATTTGCTCATTCAACTCCCCCCTTTGCTTTTGGGCATCTAACAGTTGGCAGAGAAAATTTAGTAATAGTATCTTGAGCGACAGATATAAAAGAGATACACAGATATGTGCATCAATTAAGCCTGCCCGAGGGTACAGAATCATGCTGTAGAGTCGGAGTGTATATGGAGAAAAGGAGGGGTCCAAGAACTGATCCCTGAGGAACCCCAGTGACCAGTTGATATGCTTTGGATACCTCCCCTCCTCAGGTCACCCTGAAATACCTACCTGTGAGATAGGATTCAAACCAGCAAAGAGGAATCGCTGTGATGCCCAGTGAAAAGAGGGTGGGGACAGGAGAATCTGATGATTCACAGTATCAAAGGCAGCAGATAGATCCAGCAGAATGAGAACTGATGATTTGGAATCAGCTTTCGCAATCCGCAAGGCTTCAGTGACTGACAGTAATGCAGTCTCAGTTGAATGACCACTTCTGAAACCTGTCTGGTTAATGTCCAGTTGGTTATTCTGTGAAAGAAATAAAGATGCCTGATTGAAAACAACTCATTCACGTGTTTTCGATATGAATGGAAGGAGAGAGTCTGTAGCTATCTACAAGTAAAGTGTTTAATGTAGGTTTTTTGAGCAGTGGGGTTTTGCAAGTCTGCTTGAATGCTGTGGGGAAAATGACTGTGAGAAGAGATGTGTTGAATATATGTGTGAGTGCTGGTAAAAGTGTAGAAGAGATTGCTTTGAGAAGGTGTGAGGGGATTGGGTCTAGAGGGCAGGTTGTAGGATGGCTGGAGAGGATAAGTTTAGATACTTCTTCCTCAGTGAGGGGACAGAAGGAGGAGAGGAGAGCTTTAGCAGTGGATGTGGTTGGTTTGAGTTCCTGTGTGTGTGGAGCTGAGAACTGACAGGGGTTCCTCAGGGATCAGTTCTTGGACACCTCCTTTTCTCCATATACACTCTGACTCTACAGCATGATTTCACCATCCAGCTTGGTTCATCAACAATTACCCTATCAAGTTCGGTCAGAAATCTTGGTGTAATCTTTGATGACCTGCTGACCTTCAAAGACCACATTGCAAAAAATGCTCGTTCATGCAGGTTTGCATCGCACAACAACAGAAAGATCAGGCCCTTCCTAACAGAGCATGCTGCACAAGGCCCTAGGCTGGACTACTGCAATGCTCTTCTTGCTGGACTTCCATTATGCGCAATCAAACCTCAACAATCTTCAACAAGCCCAAAAGGGCCCATGTCTCACCTCTCTTTATCTCCTTGCACTGGCTACAGGTTGTGGCTTCCATCAAGTTCAAGATATTGATATACGTATAGAATATACGTATAGAACAGCCACAGGCTCAGCACCCTCCTACTTCCACTCTTACAAATCTACATAAAGGTAAATGTAACTGTAAAACACAGGCACTTACCAGGTGCTCTTGAAGGCAGAATTCCTTTGAGATCTGACTTTCTGAGTTAAGAGTATTTCAGTAAAATAATAATGGTGAAGCTGACTGGTTTTGATCATAATTAAGGTTTAATTCATTCATTTTTATCCTCATACCGTAAAGAGAGAAGCTGCTTGGGGCAAACACAGACAGCCAAGAAATCCTTGGGAAGTTTCTTTAAACAGAGAGGAGATGCAGCAAAGAGTGATTCCTCTCAGACCCTTAAGGATGCTGTGGAAGTAGAATAAAACATCTACCTGCTAACACCTTCCATAGACAAAGAGGAAGATCCACTTGTTGGAAAACAGCTTTCTACTTCTTGCCAAGCTTGCCCGCAAGTGTCTGTCCACTCATGCTATGAGTTCCCCCTCAGAGAGGCTTTTCAGTGAAAGTGACAGCATCGTCACTTGCCAACATTCTTGTCTCAAGCCAGTGGTGGATGGACTGGAATTCTTGGCCAAACATCTTTAAGCTTGAGTGAGCAATGCTTAGAGATGTCTAAACAAATCCAATTATATATATATATATATATGCAAAGGTTATGTGTTGTATGTGCAAAGGTTATAAATGTTAAGATTTATCAGCCAGGTACTGTTTAGAAAGAAACCAGATTTTATACAAAATAGTTTCATCTTCATAGTTCATCTTGATTCATAGTTTCATCTTGATTTGTTTAACCATAATGGCCAACACTTTGTTTCACTCTCACACTGTTGCTAAATAAAGTTGATTTAAAAAAGTTTGTGAAACAAAATGGGGTAACACTTTATCTTACACATCTTACGTGTTTTTTTTTTTTTTACATGCGGATAACAGTAAATTATTCTTAATTACAAAGAACTAAACCAAACCATAATCATAACCCCATATGTTGTTAATTAATCATTAATTTGTAATTACACTTTCGTAATTTTCATAATTACATCAAGGACACTGTAAAATAAAGTGTAACCCTAAATGGTTCTGCGTTGATATTTGTTATCCGTTACAAGTTGATTGTTATCTATTATAAGTTCAGTTTAGATTGTTACAAGTTATTTGTTTTAGAACAAGATTGTATTTTTTTTTTTCTTTCTTCAAATTTTGTTAAAAAGATGTTTATTGCTATCTCCCCAAAATAGCTTTGTAATTGAATAAAATTTTGAAAGACCTATTTTGTCACTAATGTTAATTTCTAGTCACACTTTAGTTTGGGGACCAATTTTCACTATTAACTATCTATTAACTCTGTTAACTCGCCCGGGTTCCTGTGCGATGAACGGGAGTGACACAGAGTTTCAGATGAGCTTGTGCATTAAGATACCCATGGGGAATGAAGGAAATTCTGCACTGGTTGAACCACAGAACAATTCCAGTTCTGCTACCTCTGGTTTAGGTACTTCACATGTGCTTGCAAAGTCTATGCAAAATGTAAAAAGGAAATTCATAAATCAAGTTATTAAAAGCAAAATAGGAAATGGGGGATCTTTCAGACATTAAATCAATCAAGAACAAAGAAAGAGTTGGTTCTAAGGGGGTGGAATTATGATTTATGTGAAAACTGGCATCCAGTGTAATGAAGTTGCTTGGTCAAATTGCATGGATTTGGAATGCATTGGTTTGAATCTTATTCTATCACCACAAATGTATTGTATATTAATAGTAATTTACTGTCCTCCCTCTTCTACTTCTAGTTTTTATGAAAACTTGAAACAATTACTAAAACAGTGTGATTTAAACAAAGAAGTTATTATGGGATATTTGAATATTAATTGGGATGATAAAACAGTTAGAAAGAATCTCAAACAGATAACTGATCATTTCGATCTGAAGCAGTAGATTAATGGGCCTACAAGAATAACTAATTCAACAAGGACTCAAATTGTTTTAATCTTTAGTAACTGTGCAGTGAGAATTAAAAAAAAACTTTTAATATGTTAACAGGCCTTTTTGACCACAATTTGATTTTAGTGGCCAGAAAATTATCTAGTAAGAGATTCAATTGATTTATTAATCAGAAAAGATCAGGAGGAAGACAGTCGAATATTCTCCAAAAAATTAGAGAGCATTATTAAAGATTTTAGTTGTAAATTTAGTCATTAAAAAAAACTAAACATACTGCCCCTTCATTGAATTCAGAAATTTTAAATTTGATGAAAAAAACGGGATTGTCACGGTCTGTGGTTGTAGTGATGCACACAAGTACAAGATAGAGATAAATGGAAATAACAGTCTTTAATCAGACTTCAAATCAGGACAAATACCAGGAGCAAGGAGAACCACTAAACAACATCAACGCAAGACAAGGGAACTGAGGAAAACACAGGGCTTATAAACACATGAAACGCAATCAGGGATATCAGAAACAGGTGAGGAGTAATCCAGGATAATTGATAGAACACAGCTGACACAAATGGAACTTAATACAACAGGAATCAAACCAAATAAGGACAACTAAGAACATACACGTGACAGGGGCGGACGCCCTGGTAGGCTGGTGCAGGGCAGGAACAAGGTGAAGACAAGGAGAGCCTCCAGGGCGGATCAGGGAGTTCAGGGGTCCATGGCGGAGCAGACAGTTCGGGAAGCCATGGCGGATCAAGGAGTTCGAGGAGCAATTTTCATGGGGAAAACTAGGAATCCTGGCGGGCACTTGAGGGCGCTCTGGATGGGATTCAGGGACTGGAGCCCTCCTTGGGCTAAACATGGGGATAGGAGCCTTCACTGGGCTAAACTCGGGAACAGGAGCCCTCCGTGGGCTATACTTGGGAACTGGAGCCCTCTGTGGGCTATACTCGGGAACTGGAGCCCTCTGTGGGCTATACTCGGGAACTGGAGCCCTCCATGGGCTAACCTCGGCAATCGGAGCCCTCCGTGGGCTAACCTCGGTAATCGGAGCCCTCCGTGGGCTATACTCGGGAACTGGAGCCCACTCTGGGCTGGATTCGTTGACTGGAAAGCGCTTACGAGGAGCTGGCACTGTAGGGTGCTCTGGAGGAGCAGGCACAGCAAGGCACTTTCGTGGAGCGGCCACTGGAGCGAACTCAGGGGCTGGAGCCGACACTGGAGCGCACCTAGGGACCAGAACCAACCGCCTTCTCCTCAGATTCCCCTCTAGGCTTGGGGTGAAAGGCGTGGCTGGCAGGCTTGCCGTTGCAGCGGCCGGCGGGCCTATCTTCGGAGCGGCCGGCGGGCTCGTCTTCGGAGCAGCAAAACGTGCGGCGGTTTCCATGCCGCGGGGAAAACGGGAAAACAAAACTGTTCAAAAAGGCGGAAAACAAGCACGGGGGAAAAGACGCCGCTTACTTTCAGTTTTAGGGTCTTGTGTTCTGTCACGGTCTGTGGTTGTAGTGACGCACACAACGATAGAGGTAAATGGAAATAACAGTCTTTAATCAGACTTCAAATCAGGACAAATATCAGGAGCAAGGAGAACCACTAAACATCAACGCAAGACAAGGGAACTGAGGAAAACACACGGCTTATAAACACATGAAACGCAATCAGGGAGAACAGAAACAGTAATCCAGGATAATTAATAGAACACCGCTGACACAAATGGAACTTAATACAACAGGAATCAAACCAAATAAGGACAACTGAGAACATACACGTGACAGGGATCTTGCTTTAAAAACTGCAAATAGATCAAAGTTAAGTCATGATAGACAACTTTTCGTTACGTTAAGGAACAGGGTAGTATAGACATTCAGAAAAGCTAAGGAAGATTTTTTCCTGAGGATCAGGCAAGAGGTAATTTTAAATTACCGGCAGGGATTGTAGGTGGGGGGAGTGAATGTACAGCGCTCTCTCCCACCTTCAATACCACGACTGAGGTGCCCTTGAGCAAGGCACCGAACCCCCAACTGCTCCCCGGGCGCCGCAGCATAAATGGCTGCCCACTGCTCCGGGTGTGTATTCACGGTGTGTGTGTGTTCACTGCTGTGTGTGTGCACTTTGGATGGGTAAATGCAGAGCACTAATTCCGAGTATGGGAATCACCATACTTGGCCACATGTCACGTCACTAAAATAATAACTGTAACTAATAATAACTAATCTGGAACCAGAATAATTTAAAAGGAAATAAAAAAGATAGGTCGTCACTTGAATTGATAGTAAAAGGGAAACTGACTAATAATTCAGCTGATGTGGCAGAAGCATGCACTTAACCATTACTTCAATGATTCTGTAGTCACAAATTTTACAATGTTTTTCTCCTGTATATACAGAAGTTTGTCTGGTTAATACAGTGGAACAAGCCCTTACGTTATGGGCTGTCACTGAATTAGATGGCATAAGAACAATTGCATATCTTAAACCATCCAAAGCATAGGATATATTTGGTGTGGATGTAGTAATGCTTATAGAGCTTACTGAGTCACTAGTTAATCCTTTAACCAAAATTATCAACATTTCAGTTTCTCAGGGGACATTCCCATGTGCCTGGAAGTCATCTCTTATTGTGCCTATATTCAAAAGTGGAGTTTCTCATTCTGCTAGTAATTACAGACCTATTAGTATTTTACCTATAGTCTCAAAGGTTGCAGAGAATCTGATGGCTGCGAAGATCACTAATTATCTGAATACCAGTTCATTTGCATTGTATCCAATGCAGTTTGGTTTCAGAGCAAAGTGTTCAACTGAGATGGCAAACTGTTACTTCACTGAAAAAGTTAAGTCTCTATTAGACAAAGGTGGGGTTGTTGGGGCGGTGTTTCTCGACCTTTCGACAATGTAAACCACATAATTCTTATGTCTAAATTATTAGGTTTAATTTTTTCTCCAGAAACTTTAAGATGGATTGAATAATTTTTGTCCGGTCACACACAGTATGTCAGAATACAGAATTATAAATCAGCCCACTTAAGTACATCCACAGGTGTTCCCCAAGGATCTATTATGGGTCCATTGCTTTTCACATTGCATAGCAATGATCTTCCATCTTTCTGTCCCAACACTAACATCCAAATGTTTGCGGATGACACTGTTATCTATATACATGGAAGCAGTGTGTCACAAGTCGCAAATGAACTTACAGAATCATTGGTTCATGTCACAGCTTGGCTAAAACAATGCTGTTTACAGTTAAACATCTCTAAAATAATGTGTATGCTTTTTTTAACCAAAAGTAATAGCTTAAGTGTATTACCAGATGTTTTTGTATCAGGGGAAAGACTACAAGTTGTATCTGAATATAGCTACCTTGGTGTTCTTATTGATTCCAAACTTTCTTTTAAGGCTCAGGTTAAAAAGGTCTGTAACCGGGTTAAATTTAGTCTGTCAAATTTTAGATTTATTCGTGATTATATGTCAAAAGAGGCTGCTTTGATGTACTGTATATGCATTCCTTGATTATTTCTCATATCACTTATTGTTTAACAACCTGGTCGTAAGCTAGTATAACTACTCTGAAACAGACAGATCCCCTGCGAAGACCTCATCACCTCGACAACAATCGGCACAAGACCACGGGAACCAGACAAGTCCTCTGCACCTGTGTTGCAGGCTGAAATTAAACCTGGTTTCTCTCAAGGTTTTTTCTCCATTTATGTCACCGATGGAGTTTTGTTTCCTTACCACTGTCACCATTGGCTTGCCTAGTTGGGGACGCTTGACTGATTGCACAGACACCATTGGAAGAGAGCTGAACTGGATGATGACATCACTGAATCATCAATGAACTGACTTTAACTGGAAAAATGACTGTTATTGTCTTCTTGCATTATAGACAACATATTTTCCTGTTTAACACTGTAAAGCTGCTTTGACACAACCAGTATTGTACAAAGTGCTATACAAATAAAGGTGACTTGACTTGAAACCACTAGAGTCTTTGTATAAACAATCACTAAAAACTCTTGATAAGAAATTTCATCATTGCTCAATACTAAACAAAAAATACAATTTGCTAAACTGGGACAACCTCATCAAATATGTTTGTCTTGTGTTTAAAACCATGCATAGCCTGATTTCACCGTTAAAACAGTTTGTGAATAATAGAACAGCAGCTCATCGGTCCACAAGAGGAGGGGAAAGAGGGGACAGTATTATACCTCTCAGATAATGTCAATTTAGTCAGTCTGTATTCTCAGTCAAAGCTGCAAGGGAACGGAACTCCATCCCATGAACAATTAGAAGACTGGATACATATGATTCTTTTCAACTTCATCTTAAAAAATGGTTCCTCACAACTCTGAACTGTCAACATTAGTACTGTATTTTTACATTTGATTTTAGACTTCTTTGTATTAATTGCTCTTGGTTATTTGCTTTCTCATGTCACCATTTCTCTCTTACCCTATATGTAGCTCAATATTTTATTTTATTTAGATAACTTCCGATTTTTGTATTTTAGGATGATTTCCATGTGGAATCATGTACTTGTATTTTTGGTGTGTATATGTGTTTTTGGTGTTCTTTGTTGGTGTGTATATGTGTGTGTAAGGTGGTCTGTTTTTGTTCTTAGCGTGACTTTTTGACATTCTGTCAAGGGTCTACAAATGAAAAATAGCCTTTTTGGCTAATTCTGGCACATTTACCATGTTTATTAATGTGTATTGCCCCTGTAAACAAATAAACTAAACAAAATATACAAAAGACTTTTGCATCAATAAACTCCTAATGTGCTGCTTATTAATAGTTAGTAAGGTAGTTGTTAAGTATAGGTATGGGGGAGGATTAAGGGATCTAAAATGTTAACACGCTGAATAAGGCATTCATATGTGCTTTATAATTGCTAATTAACAGCAAATTAAGCTAGAAATATGCATGATAATAAGCAAATAGTTAATAGTCAAAATCGGTCCCTAAACTAAAGTGTTACCCTAATTTCCAAATTTTTATAATACATTCCTTGGTTAGTGCTATGTTATAACTTGGTGTACAAAGATACAGCCTCTTGTTATCCCCGGATCCCTATTTTAGCATAAAAGACATTATTAATACATTGCATTATTAATAATGTTAGATAACTGACTCTAGACTGGATTGATAGAAGAGTGACTGATTCTTTCCAAATAGCACTATTCAAGCCATCTGGTAAAAATATATATATTTTTTCCCTTTCCTTTCTTTTTTTCTTTTTTTTTTTTTGCATATCATGCAGCCTTAATCGGGGCACACCCTCCGGTTTCTCTCTCTCTTTCTCTTAAATGGGAACCACTGATCACCAGGTGCTGTCCCTGATTCCCAGATTGTTTTATGTTCCTTTAATGGTCCTCCTCTGTGAATCTAAGCCCTGTGTTTCCTCAGTTTATGATGTCATCAACACTGTGTAGTTTGTTTTTGCAATTCTTCGGTGTTTATTAAAAGTATCATTCATTCTGCATCACACATCATTCTTCGGATAAGTCTTACAACCTTGCTTCTTCCTACACTTGTGTACCTTTTGGGTGCTAATAGGGCCTTTCGCACCGCGGGAACCTTTTCATAGTACCTGAACTAATTGTGGAATTACCCACTTTTTGGCGTGTTCGCTCCGCAGGAACTAGGAACAGTTTTAGTTCTAGGAACTCCGTTTGGAGGAACTAAATTCGCTCCTACTTCAGTTATACTGTTGCTCACAGCACAATTCTCAGCAGTTTACTCGAAGATGAATGGACTCAACCCAGCTGGAATGAGAGCATGCTAGTTATGGCGAGCGTGAACTCCTCGCAAACGATTAATCAAACTAAACCTACTGGGGAATAATGACAGCCTTACACACCACCGCGAAGCCGCGAACAAGATGCTATTCCAGCTACAATAAATAAATATGGTTAATTGATATGCACGGGCTCCTGCAACATCAGCCAAACAGCTAAAAACATACCTTTTAGGCAGAAACCCACACACACCAAGGGGCGGAGCTAGCAATGACGCATCCCAGGTAGCCTAATTGCAGCCTTTATATCACAAGTACCATGTTCTGATAGGCTGTCATTCTAAATACAGGGGAGGGAACTTACCCACTCGGCCACACCTGTTAGCCTCATGCTAACTGTTAACATCTTGTCAAAAACATGCTAGCATCATGTTAGCAGCATGTTAAATGTTAACATCATGCTAGTCGTGTTAATGTCTTGCTAAAAACATGGTACCATTATGCTAGCAACACCCTAATTGTGTTGGCATCATGTTAACAACATGATAATCGTGTCACCATGTTGTTAGCATTGTGCTAACGTGATTAGCATGTTGTTAACATGATGAGGGCTAGGTTGAGTGACTGCCTACTGCCGAGTTTTGCCACAGTAAGCACCACTCACATTTTCTTCAGAAAATATGCACATCTAGTTTATCTAATAATATTCAATGACTGTTGACATGTTGTTGCAAGGTTACTTATAGTTAGTGGAATGTCTAAAGGGGATTATCAAAATAAAGCCTTACACCCTGATAAGGAAATATCTGGTCTGGAAGAAAGGATGACAAGGACATAATTTCATTTTCTGTAAAGTGACAGGCTGAGTGAAATGTCTTAGAAAGGTGAGGTCTTCTTAACATACCTCAAACAGTTTACTACACTTCGTTGGAGATGATGTGCACTTTTTCAGAAAGGTTTGAGTGATAGAGAAGGACATTTATGTGTGGGAAGAACATAATGATACCTGACTTTTATGAATGTCTGTTTAATATATTCATAGCACACTTAGACATTTTCCTTATTAGTGCTACAAAAGAAATTAAAATTTGTACTCACAGACTGAAAACCACAATTATACATTAAACAGTAATAATGATAATTTGGTTTCCACTTAATTATTAATACATTTTCAGCTTGAAATCATATAATTGCATACAGATGACTTTTAAGCGAGGGAACCCAGCCATGTGTGAACATTAATGGAGTTGATATCTACTTTTACCATAAGACTGGATCTTTCTGGCTGTGATTAACTATTTTTTGAGGAAGTCTTTCTCACACAGCCTGTCAAATTTAGATTATGACCCGTTTGAAATGTAATCAGCTCCAAACTATAGACAAACTACTTATGGTGTAAGTAGCGGTCATCTCCTCCCCTGAAAGTTGTTTAGTTACACTTTAATCCTAGCCCCAGCGGTCATCGCCATGACAACCCAGCTCACTCGCATCCTGTTACTATTAGATTGATGTAGGAGGATCCCAGAAGAATGTGAGAGGGTAAAATTATCACGATGTGAGGTAATATACGCACGACGAAGAAGGACAGGAAGAATAAAAATTTGTAATAATCCACAAGGTGATAATCCACAAACAGAAAGCAGCCACAACACATTAAAAATTGACAACACTGGACAACTAGATACACCTCACGCCATAACAGAGGAAGTCAGGGAGGGATGGAGGGGGCTTTGGAGGTGGCTGAGGCGTAGGTGGGGATCTGGAGGCCAGAGGGTCAGCTGGACTGACTGAGGAGACAGAGCCTGAGGGAGGGCAGAGCTGGCCGTAGCTGAAGGGGTAGAGAGCCAGAGAGCAGCAGACCAGACAGCAAGTCCGCAGCGGAGGTGTGGCGAAGTCTGACCCAGGTGGAGCCGACTGACAGAGGGAGCCCTGTGAGGACCATCGGCCATTCGGCCTTGCCGGGCTCCCTCTGTCAGTCGAGGGTGGGAGGAACGCAGGCGGAGGAGCCGACGAGGTGGAGTCAAGCCATCCAAGGCCTGGAGGCGGAGCCACAGGCTCCTCAGGTCCAGGAGACAAAGACTCCCGGCAGGCCCGAGATGGAGCCCCACCACTGAGAGGAGGTGAAACAGACAAACTGACGGGGGATGAAGATGACTGGACAGCAGGAGTAGCTGAGGGCAGAGGAGGGCTGAGGAGACTGAAGAAATGCACAAAATCCAAACAAAAATAAAAAGTATCTTAAGGCACTTTGGAGAGGAGGCGGGAGAGGGAGGCTGGGCAGGACCAGTGAGTCAGACAGATGAACGAATCAAGCAGGCTTAGGGGAAGCAAAGTTTCTAACGCTCCAAACTAAAAAAAATAATGTCCAAGTCCAGTACGCACTCACTCTCAGTGGCAGGAGGGTGGGTGTGGCTCGCATCCATACCCTCGAATTCCACGAGAATTCCCTCGGTGATGGATGAGACAGTCAGCACACGTATCTGTTCGGATGGGGTCTCGTCAGGCTCGGTCGCTCCTCCTGGCGATGGTTCTGACGTCGTGGCTGAGGCATTCTCTCCGTCTAGTGGGCTCAGGCTGTCACTCCTCACATCAGGGTGGTGACTGGCTTGGCACTGGGTTGGGAGTGAGGCTGGCATCATTATCCACAAGGCCGACGGTGAAGGCTGATCCACAAGAGCTCAGCACCCACACCACATACGAGGTGAAGCTCCCTCGAGGATCTTCCCCGGGCAACTGTGCTCGTGTGGTGGTGGTCAGGCCGGCGTGCAGGAACGAGCATAGGCAGTAGTCTAGGAAGGTGGTCTGATGGGCAAAAACCGAGAAATTCCTCCACATGCTCTGCGAGGGAGCGGTTCCCATGCTCAAGGGAGAGCAGGTGAACCGCGGCAAAGTGATCCATAAAGAAAAGAAACTAAACAAAAACACTGACCAAACTAAAATAAAACGAGTTTAAAGCACATGCCTTCTTGTTATCTTTGGGGTTCGGTGTTCTATCACGAAGAAGGAGATAAAGAATTACAATCTTTAATAATCCACAAGGTGATAACTCACAAACAGAGAGCAGCCACAACACATCAAACACTGACGACACCGAACAACTAGTCTCACACAGAACTGAACTTAAATACACATGACCATAGTAATGAAATCAAATGAACAACCATGACAACAAACAAGGAGTGGGAAACAGTGCAAATAACAAACAGAGTCCATGGTGGTGTGACAGAAATGAAAAAGTAAAAAAACAAAACAAATTATATTCTTGCCTACTGTCTGCTGAAATCTTTACTTAAAAGTGTTTGTTTGTCCTTACCACCGGCTAAGCATGAAATTAGCAAGTTCATTGATTATGTGAGCCTTGGCTACCACACCGACCGGCTTAACAATAATGGCCTACGGCTATGTGTGCTTGGGCTACCACGCCGAATGACAACTCTAATTAGATGCGCACTATGTGTAATGTTAATTAACAAAATGCTCTCTTGTGTAGATAAAGTTATCAGGGTTACAGTGCACAAACTCCTGGGTGGACTGACTTGAATGAACAAATAAAGCAGAATATAAATGCCGTTTTCTGAATTGCACAACACACGACAGCACACGTCACACGAGCACAATTCTCCGAACTACACTACCCATAATGCATTTCACAAAACAACCATAGCTATAACTCTTTCCCTTCTTTTCCCTAATTCCCTTCTCCCGCAACACTATCGTTGATATTACTGTGATAAGCGCGTGCTTCTGACGCTGCGTGCAGCTGAAATCAACCACGCACTCATCACAATGAAAACATCGACCTTAGAAATAACGAACGTGAACAGCCGATGTATATGGGGAACCCCAGTTGAAATGCATACACAAGAATGCTTATTTCATTTAACCTGTTTTTATGTTCGTTACTATTAGTGTGTCCTTAGAGCAATTACAAGCTCTAAACTGCCTTTTGCTCCAGCTGTATAAGCACATGCTAAATGCTGCTGCTAATATGCTTAATATTTCGCTGCTGCATAATGCAAACTGCTAACATGACACTTAGTTTAAAATTGTTTACGGTTGTTCAATTTGTATTCAATTAGGCAGACCATGCAAATATACACAGCAATATGGATTAAAAGAGCATTCACTTATCTTAGATGTTGATTTTACATTATTTATTTAACACACATACTTATTTACATTTCAAATTTGCACATATAATACCTGTACATACAAAATTGTCTATATTACGTATATATTGTGTTTTTGCTTTTTTGTACATTGTCTGTTTTGTCTATTTTTATATTATTCTTTTTATTATCTGTGTCCTGTCTTGTCACTGTCATTCTGTTGCACTGTGGAGCTTCTGTCACTAAAACAAATTCCTCGTATGTGTAAACATACCAGGCAATAAAGCTCATTCTGATTCTGATATATATATATATATATATATATATATATATGGACCCCTGAGAGCAGGTTTAATTGTGGGAATGCAATAGGTTAAAATACCATCTCCACAGCAATTACTATTACATGACAGAGAGAGAGAGAGAGAGAGAGAGCAATTTCTTTTGTGGAACAAGGGTTGTTTGCCAAGTCTCTGCTTGTTGTGCTTCTAACGAGTGACTTAAGTTGTGGGAGGTATTTTAGTAGTTTATGAAAAGCAGAGGGAGTTTAAACCTCCTTTGAAGAATTTAGAAAAACTCATAAGCTCTGTTCCAAAACCAAGCGAGTGAGTACAAAACCAACATTGACAGCATTCAAAACATTATAAATGTATCCTCAATTCAAAGTCTGTTCTAAACAGTATAGGTAGCAAAATTATGCTGACTAAGATACCTTGGCCAAAAAGCAACATCACATTAATCATTGTGTGCATAACACAATCCCAGTAATAAGGAAGCCTGTTTCCGCCACTGAATAAAAACAAAAAAAAAAAGCTTGAGAGTTTAGATCTCGCAATTCTGACTTTTTTTCTTGCAATTCTGACTCAGAATTCTGACTTATAATTGCGAGTCATAAAGTCAGAATTGTGAGGTGTAAACTTGCAGTTGAATGAAATAAAGTGAGAATTGCAAGATATAAACTTGCAACTGTGAGAACTAAAGTCAGAATTGTAAATTGTAAAATCCGTTGCTCTGTCGCTCCATGCGGCAACGGCTTGTTGGCCACGGCAGGCTCCAGCTCTCCGTCAGCGGTGGGCTCGGGCATGCGCTCCGCACAGCGGGGAGATGGTGGGCTGGGCACTGGGTCAGGAGTGGATCCGGCGAGATTATCCTCGAGGCCGATGGTGAACGGAGATCCGTTTCTCGCCAGTATCCACTCCACGAAGGCGGCGAAATTCTCCCGAGGGCCATCTACGGACGACGGTGCTCTGCACGCGGGTTTTAGGCTTGCGTTATAGAATGCGCAGAGCACATCGTCCGGGTAGCTGGTGTAATGAGCTACCACAAGGAACAGTCTTGTATGACCCTCGTGAGATCTTTCCCCCTGCTCCAGCAGGAGGAGGAGGTATTCAGGGTGGGCGAGGGGATCCATAAGGGCACAACGGAAACAAAAAAACACTGGGTAAAACAAACAGAGTTAACTGTTGTTGGTCTGGAATTCTGTCACGATGCGCTACTGTGAGGAGCACGGAGCACGGAGCGAGGAACGAGGAGACGAGGAGTTGACTTCAAATGAACAGACTTTAATACACATCCAAGGAACCAGGAATACATGTAGCGGGGATAAACGAACATTCAATACCAGACAAACTCAGAACACAAAGGCATATACTTAAATACAGGGTATGATTGGGGAAACACAGGTTCATGGGATCATAATCAAACTAATTAGAAAGAATGAGGACAGGAACACGACCAAATAAGGGAAAACAGGAACAGAAACAGGGCCAAAACAGGTCTATGATCCTGACAAAAATGACATGGTTGCTTCAGCAAATGAATTTTTATCTCTAGTTGGCATTTGTTAACACTGTCACTTAGGTTTAGAGTTGGATTTAGTGTACTGTATAGGTGTTATGCTTCTTTTCCAACATGATAGCACCACTCACTTAATTTCTGAACTTCAACAATACATACAATAACCAATGTAATAAAATGTTTCTACATTTACATTTCTGTCTATTTCAGAAATTGCGTATAGCGAAACATGCAAGAAGCAACATAATATCATTTTACAGAAATGTCACCACAGGCACTTTTTACAATGAGCCTGGGTTCAAATAAAATCAAATATACTGATTACAGTTTTTTACAATCGCTAGGACAAATTTTTAAATACTTCACTTTTTCAAAACTCAGTCTATGTGGACTAAACTAAAAAACAACAACAGTCTATGTGGCCTAAACTGTGAATCATTTATCATTGCTCTGGCACAAAATGCATTCAGTGACTACTTCTTTCAAATTACATCAATTCTTTTCTCACTCACACACAAACACCAGCAAAAATCTATGCACCTACAGGCCAGTTTGCACGTTTACATACTGTACTCTTTACAAAATTGTTAAACTTAAGTTCAAAACCTAACATAATACAAAAATGAATAGTACAGCAATTTGCTACATTTCTGCAGTAGTAACATATTGAAATATATTATGAATATTAAAAAATCCAATACTATCAACACAGTTAGATGTAGCTGAACACCTGCACAAATGTTATTCTTTTAATTTCATTCCCATTTTCAGAAGAGGAAAACTTCTATAATGTAAACATGGACTATGTAACATACTGCAGCGAATTATAAGCAGAAGAGAGTCTCATTCTTGTTTTGTAATTAAATTTTACAAAAGTAAACAGGGTTTTTTAGGTTGTTGTTTTATGTGTAACACAGTGTGTTAGTTTGAAAACCTTTGCTAGTCAAGTCAGTCAAGTCACCTTTATTTATATAGCGCTTTTAACAATACGGATTGTGTCAAAGCAACTGTACAGCATTAATTAGGAAAATATTGTGTCAATAATGCAAAATGACAATTGTAAACACTCAATTGTCAGTTAAAGGTAGTTCAACATTGAATTCAGTGATGTCATCATCCAGCTCAGTTCAGTTTAAATAGTATATGTGCAATCAAGTCGACTCAAGCGCTGGAAATTAAGTGTCCCCAACTAAGCAAGCCAGAGGCGACAGCGGGAGGCAGCCAAAAGAATGGAGAAAAAACCTTGGGAGAAACCAGGCTCAGTCGGGGGTCCAGTTCTCCTCTGGCCAGACAAAACCAGCAGTTCAATTTCAGGCTGCAGCAAAGTCACATTGTGCAGAAGACTCATCTGGTTCCTGTGGTCTTGTCCCGGTGGTCGTCTGAGACAAGGTCTTTACAGGGGAATAACATCTGTATCTGGGGCTCATCTAGTTGTCCTGGTCTCCGCTGACATTCAGGGATACAGACTGGATCTGGTGGCAGCGGTGACCTCGGAATAAGAAAGAAACAGACTAATATTAGCGTAGATGCCATTCTTTTAACGATGTAGCAAGTACATCGGGTGTTATGGGAAGTGTTCCCGGTTCAGGTTGTCCTAATTAATGCAGCCTAAAAATCCTTCAACGATTTTTAACGGATTTGCTAGTGATATGAAGAATTAACTGATTTGAGATATGTATGAAATGTTTTGGTAGTCTGTGGTCTGTGCATTTTGAATGTGAAATGAACTGCTGTGCCAAAATGAAAGTTGGTTAGGAGAACTATGTAAAGAGTTTAAAAAAGTGACCTAAGTATTGAGAGTAATATTTGTGATGTGTGTGTGTGCGTGTTTGTGCTGATCATCACATTGTTAGCTTAGCAAAATGCTACCATCAGACACAATTCCCTGCTAAAACAGGTGTTTTGCTCCCAGACTGGGAGCGCATCTAAAACAACTAGCTAACACCAGCAAACCACCTTAGGCTTGTTTATTTATTTATTTTTAGTAGGGTTGAGATCAGAAATACTTATTTGAGCATTACTCAAGCTATTTGTGTAGCGACTGTTGAAGCAAGTTGGTGCCTATTTAGTGAATTTTAAATCAGCTTCTGTTTTTGTTAGTTTGGTCTGTTTTGTTCTGTTTTTGTCTGTTTGCCTTAAAGGTGACATATCATGAAAATCTGACTTTTCCAGGTTTTAAGTGCTATAATCAGGTCCCCAGTGCATCTACCAACCAAGGAAACGTGAAAAAGATTAACCCAGTAACTTTGTTTTGGTAAGCCTTTTTCTGCAAGCGTCTGAAAAAACGAGCGCGTCTGATTTCGCTCCCTTGGTGACATGGCAAAGGGATCTCATTATAATATTAATCTGTAAGTTTCCACCCACTGCGCCGTCATTGTGTTTTCACAAGCCACAACGGTGTACCAGCTCTAATGCCATGGTGAAAGTTATTTTCAAAATGATATAATAAATGATCTGTGGAGTATTTTGAGCTGAAGCTTCACAGACACATTCTGGGGACACCTGAGACTTATATTACACATTGTAAAAAGGGGCATAATATGTCTCCTTTAAAAAGCATCTGCGTGTGTAGACAGCAGATAACAGCAGCTTACTTTACAGTTTATATATATATATATGTGTGTGCTTGTAACTTGTGGAGGCTGGCTATTAGTGGAGCCATTCCTTCACTCATGAAAATAAATTATGCTGATGATAAAGAAAGGCTAGAAGGGGGTGGTAGGACCTGCTGGGCTCCAGTATTGGTCTTCTTCCCGTCAGCTTCCTGTGAAGAATGCTGCTCTGTGCTGTCAGTACGACACGCCTGGTTTGCATTAAGATGCATGATACCACACACACACACACACACACACACACACACACACACACAACTGCCCCCCTTTAGCTGAGCTGACAGACCGGAATGTTGAGTGTCAGACCCACGACACACGCTCTCCATCAGTATTCAGAAGGTGCTGCTGCTACCAAACATCTTCCCTATACTCTGTGTTTTCAGCACAATATATGATTTCTCTTTATGTCTGTCTCCTTCTCCCTCTGCTACTTAGCAGCTCTGCTAAGCAACATGAGCTCTGTGTTGAGCTTGACACTAAACGCAGTGCATCCCAAACACAGACAAAGTCTCCTCAATCAAACTTTATTCCACCATCCAACAAGAGACGATAAATAAGAGAAGCCATTCCCTGTATTACAGACAGACAGAGAGACAGATAGATAGATAGATAGATAGATAGACTGATAGAACGACTGTTAGATAGATAGATAGATAGATAGATAGATGAAGTGAAGTGACGTGACATGTGGCCAAGTATGGTGACCCATACTCGGAATTAGTGCTCTGCATTTAACCCATCCAAAGTGCACACACACAGCAGTGGACACACACACACCGTGAACACACGCTGCGGCGCCCGGGGAGCAGCTGGG
>NW_015666578.1:907372-907627 GCF_001515625.1 Sinocyclocheilus rhinocerous
CAACAAGTGACGATAAATAAGAGAAGCCATTCCCTGTATTACAGACAGACAGAGAGACAGATAGATAGATAGATAGATAGATAGACTGATAGAACGACTGTTAGATAGATAGATAGATAGATAGATGAAGTGAAGTGACGTGACATGTGGCCAAGTATGGTGACCCATACTCGGAATTAGTGCTCTGCATTTAACCCATCCAAAGTGCACACACACAGCAGTGGACACACACACACCGTGAACACACGCTGGCTG
>NW_015666578.1:907873-923458 GCF_001515625.1 Sinocyclocheilus rhinocerous
TCAAGGGCACCTCAGTCGTGGTATTGAAGGTGGGAGAGAGCACTGTACATTCACTCCCCCCACCTACAATCCCTGCCGGTACAAGACTCGAACCCGCAACCTTTGTCCGATTCTCTAACCATTAGGCCACGACTTCCCCAGCTATCTATCTACTGATATCTATCAGCTATCTACTGATAGAACGAGATAGATAGATAGATAGATAGATAGATAGAACAACTGATAGAATGGATAGATAGATAGAACGAGATAGATAGATAGATAGATAGATAGATCACTCTGGGTTCAGAAGACTCATCTGAAGTGTCATAATTATCACAAAAAGGTGCTTTTAAACACGTTTTAATGTGGCACAGGAAGGTATAAATGTATTTACACAGAATCCACAGCAATATTTGTCAAATATTGTCTTCTGTGTTGATTATCATGACAGTGGTGAAGTTTAAGGCCACATCTAAAACTCAAAGCTGAGGTCGGTTAGAGAGACTAAATTAATTGATTCGCACTTCATTACTCAGTATAAAAACAATAGAAGTCAATGGAAAACACATGGTTTCTGTGCATTTTATTTAACATTTGCTGCAACAAATAGCTAAATTTCTCAAGTTTTTCTCAAAATAATGTACAACCTAACAGTCTATGAAGATCAGTGTTTTGATTGCACTTGAAAACATGCAATTTCACCATTTTTACATTAATTTCTCCCTTTAGTAGTTTTAGCTTTTTTCATCCACAGTAATGTAATGATTTTTGTATTTTTTTAAACTATTATTATCATAATTTTTTTTTGCATCTGTGTTTGTGAAATATAATAATATAAGAGTATAATAATGTTCTGTCATATTACAGCTTTATGACCGCTGTCAAACTGACCAGCAGAAAGAGTGTTGCAATATTGTGTATTAACTTTAAAAAGGGTTTAAAAAAAGTAAAAGTGACCTTGAAAAGCACAGAAAGGCCAGTGATCAGCATGTTTCGGGTCTTCATGCTGTGAAAAGTGACCGTCACTGGGCCATCGCAGGATATCAGAGCTGGCACCGCTTTATAAACCCTGAGAGATGCTGAACATATGCTGGAGAAGCACACAGAGCTGACTGGCACCCTGCGCTTCTGGAGGGTCTCAGTGGAGGTGAGGAGGTAAATGACATGTTTCCCACTGCATCAAACAAGGTTTTGCTCTGTCTTTGTCAATGTTTCTCCGTTTATTATCTTCTCAGCTGTAATCATACAGCCGTCTGCACCCTCCCATCTTCAGTTTGTTTTTGTAATTCCTCCTTTAATGTCCTCAAGCTGTCTCTTATTGTCTCACTGAAAATCTTCAGCTCTTGAAGAAAAAGTCCCCAGTCAACAGTCTTCTCTAGCAGTCACACTGAATCACCATCATGGAAACTCACTGCTGTGACTGCTTCATAGTCCTGTGGGTTGTATATTTTTATAGTTCTACGCCTAATTTCCTTCTCTTTACAACTCAAAGATAAATTCAAAATGACATTTTCAGCTTATTATTTTACTATTATTATTAGGGGCCAAGCACCGAAGGTGCATAGGCACCTATTGTAATCGTTGGCATAATCATTGTAACTGAGTTGAACCATACCCAATTTTCCCATGCCAGCCATTTTGAATTTTGTTGTAAAATGCTGTATTTTATGAACACATTGACGTATCATTATAAAACTCTGTATGTGTCTTTGGCACCATGCCCTGAAGGTACTCAAAAAGTTTCATGGCAAACATGATAATGACATTTCAAAAAATGCTAATCGCTTTTGATTAGTTTGGCATATGATTATGCTACTGGTCTTGAAAGATTCCTTGGGTCATGCTGAGAACATTGATACCAATTATGCCATAATCAGCTGAACTTCCTTTCTGCCATTTTGATTTACGTTGAAAACCTACTTTTTTAAACTCCTTCTGGACCGTTGGTCCGATTTTCACCAAATTTGGCTCAGATCATCTTCAGACAAAAAGTTATAGATTTTATATTGATAGGTATTTATTTAATGCATAAATGAATTTGATGGCATGATGCCAAACTGCATCTGAGGCTGTATCTCTGCAAAACTTTGACACATTCACATCAAACTTTATACGTCACACTGACCACACCACATCAATTTGGTAACAGCGCCACCTATTGGTCAAAAGTGATAAACCATTAATATGAAGCCATTTACCATAAAAAAAAAATGCTACTAGCTTATAAACAATTTTGCCTCTTGTCATGTGACTGGTCTTGTTAGATTGCTTGGATTATGCCGAAAACATCAATACTAATTATGCCATAATCAGCTGAACTCCCTGTCCGCCATTTTGATTTATGTTGAAAACCTACTTTTTCGAACTCCTCCTAGACTGTTGATCCAAATATCACAGAATTCGACCCAAATCATCTTCAGACCATGCCAGCAAAAAGTTATGGATTTTGTGTTGATAGACAAAACTATCTTTGTTTACTGCATTAACAAATTTGATGGCATGGTGCCAAACTGCATCTGAGGCTGTATCTCTGTAAAGCTTTGACATATTCACATCAAACTTCATGTGTGTCATTGTCACCTCACACTGACCACACCACATCAATTTGGTAACAGCGACACCTATTGGTCAAAACTGGTAAACCAATAAATCATAGTACTAATGATTGAATTTATGATTTTTCAGCCAATTTGAATAAAATCACCTTAAAATGTCTTTAATTACTCATTGTTGCATTTGGTCTGATCATCCCTGCCATGCCTGCTCCTCATTCTGCCTCTGCTGTGCTTGGCCCCTTAATTGCTGCTTTCAACTGTATTTTTACTATTATTTTTCTATATTTTCAGTTTTCAGTTGAATTTTAGTTGCTTGTAATTTTGAACAATTTTGTCATGCGTGTTTGTCATTTTTTATTAGTTTATTAGTTTTAAATATTACTATTACTTCATTATTTCAGTTTCAGTTTTTATTTCCAGTTAGTAATTTTATTGCTTCAATGTAAACGTTTTTCATCTAATATTTATATTTTAGAAACAGCATTAATGTAGTCAATGTAACTTTGTGGGTTGTATATTCTCATAGTTCTACACCTCATTTCCTTCTCTGCATCTATCTATCTGAACTTTTATTTATCTAGTGTTCGATAAAGGCTGTTTTCGATTTTTAAAAAAAAGTGATGTATGTAATGTTAACTTTTGTTGTGATTATTATTTGTATTGCTTGTTGGTTGAGCCTTTGTCTAAAGAAAATTTTCTACCCCATTGGGGATAGACAATAAAACCTTTTGAATTTGATATACTATTGATTATACTATTACTGTTTTAGTATTGTTATTTTGTATTTTCAGTTTTCAACTGCATTTTACTTGATTTGAATTTTTTGTAACTTTGTTATGTGCTTTTGTCATGTTTATTATTATTTTTTAAAAATACTATTATTTAGGTTTAATTTATTGTTTCAGTTTTAGTTTTTATTTTCAGTTATTTAAATTGAATGTAAATGTTTTTCATCTAATATTTTTTTTATTTTAGCTTTTGTTTCAATTAACAAAAATGTTTTGATAATTGTATTTTAGTTAACAATAAGAATAGTCAGAAAAAACAACAACAAAAAAAAACACAATCAGCATAAATGTACTCCATGTAACGTGTGCACTATTCCTTGCATGTGTTGTAACGGAATATAATGCACTATATGTAATAAAGTAATTACACTGTAATTACTATGTTATTACATTTCTCTGCATTGCTTTTCAGTTATGGTCACAATACACTGTTGTTGAAGTGCTGTATAAAGATTCACTTGTGTTCCATAGAAAAACAGAGGTTTGGAACAACATGAGTCTGAGTAAATGATGATAGAATTTTCATTTTTGGGTGAACTATCCCTTCAAATAATCTTCATAACTTACACATACTGCTGATTTCTGAAATGTCATGTCTATTGTTATTGCTGCTGGTTTTCAGTCTTGAGGATCCTAAACTGTTCTGACATTATTTCTACCACTCTAAATGCAATTGTTACGGCTGTAAGGAGGGCTGTGCTCTGGGGACGGATGAGAACACAACTGTAATTAAACATCTGAATAGCATTTACTCACCTGTGCTCAGTGGATTTAGATACTTTTGTTCCATCAAGCAGAACTAGAAGTGATTGAAAAAAAATGATATTGCCAAACAAAGTTTTTGCAATGCGATTCTTATGGGAGAAATAGACGTGACCACGTACCGTGAAAATTCAGAATCCTACATAACTCATTAACCTATTTCACCTTCAGTATGTACTGTGTTATTGTCCAAATCTATTCATTGTCAGAGAGTGCTCTAACTTCCTCCAGATGGTCGATTGCAATTGATGCAAGTTGATTATTCCCATAACTTTCTGGTCCTGATTCAAATAATCTTCATAACTTACACATACTGCTGATTTCTGAAATGTCATGTCTATTGTTATTGCTGCTGGTTTTCAGTCTTGAGGATCCTAAACTGTTCTGACATTATTTCTACCACTCTAAATGCAATTGTTACGGCTGTAAGGAGGGCTGTGCTCTGGGGACGGATGAGAACACAACTGTAATTAAACATCTGAATAGCATTTACTCACCTGTGCTCAGTGGATTTAGATACTTTTGTTCCATCAAGCAGAACTAGAAGTGATTGAAAAAAAATGATATTGCCAAACAAAGTTTTTGCAATGCGATTCTTATGGGAGAAATAGACGTGACCACGTACCGTGAAAATTAAGAATCCTACATAACTCATTAACCTATTTCACCTTCAGTATGTACTGTGTTATTGTCCAAATCTATTCATTGTCAGAGAGTGCTCTAACTTCCTCCAGATGGTCGAGTTTTGAGCAGTGTAGAGTAGCGTTTGTAGTTTGTAATTTCTCCGATCACAAATGCAGACATGGTTTTATGTTGTTTACGCGGCGCGATGCAATGCAACGCGTAAAAAGACAGTACAAGTCATTATAATCCGTAATTATGTTAATTATTATAATGGCTTTTATGTTTTTGTCTCGTCGTGCATCACAATATGGTGAGGGGCGTAACATTTCCGTCACATGCTTGAGGTATTCGGCCAATCAAAACGCACTGGATAAGCTGGCCAATCAGAGCACACAGACCGATGAGCTTTGTAAAAATCGACGCGTTTCAGAAAGGCGGGGCATAGAGGAGAAACAATAATTTACAGTATGTGGAAAATAATGTGTTTTTTGAACCTTAAACTGCATAAACACATTTCATTACACCAAATACACAAAATAATGTTCTTTTTAGCAACATCATGTAGCAAATTAGTTCAAAAGGGAAATGTATATAAATAATTACAATTAATTATGATTAATTACAATTATTTATATCAGCTGCCAGTAGTAACTGTAGCAGAATTAAATTGCCATCAACATGCCATTAGTGACTGCTAGAGAAGTCTGTTGACTGGGAACTTTTCTTCAGAACTTGTAGCATGTTTAGTAGCTGCACTTTGAATATCCTGAATGCTCATTTACATTACATTCAGCTAACTCTGTGACACAATAGTATTATACGAATGTTGAAGGTTCTTCTTTTAACACCCAATCCAATTTCATATGCAAAACACCCTGCCTAGACAAAAGGTAAACTTTGAAGTGAAGATGAGTATGCCGAGTTAGAAGTTTTCGAAGGACTCCTAAGTTCTCTCTCATCAACAAAACTTCAGCAAAATTCAACTGGAGCCTCAATGAGTTGCATCAGGTCTCTCCTTCAAACACGATGTGCAAGAATCAAACTTAGTCTCATTAACTAATACATAAAGTATCATCTACCCCTTTTTAATTCAAAGGTGTTAGAATTAAGAAATTGTTGTTTCCTTAAGACTGTAGGAATATCAAATACTGCTATACCTTCATGCTTTTATTCTTTACTCTGCTTCAGCTTTAACCCTCTTCCTAAATCAAACTGTTTGTGTGTGTGTGTGTGCTCCTTGATACTCTGTTCTAGCTGTATATAAGCTACATGATAAATGCAGTAGATTCATTTGACTCTGGGGTGTTTTGTTAACCACATCACAATTATTTATTATGCCTATAGATTCAGTGTTATATAATATTACCGCAGCTACAGCTATCTGCACTGATGTGCTAATCTTTAAAAATGTCTCACTTAGGCTAAATAAATGCTCACACATTGTCAAGATACTATACATTTTATGAGTTCCCTGTGAATCAAACCCACGACCTTGATGTTGATCAAGCCATATGCTACTGTTTGAGCAACAGGAACAAGGTTGACTCTTAAAATATCACCACTGTGCCCACTGTTTCCCAAAGGGGCTGAACCTCTAATAAGTGAAGTGTAAGCCTTTAAAGCGTCAGCGTAATTAGTATGGTATGTAATTAGTAGTAGGCCTATGGTTTTAAACCCAGAGTAGTTTAAGCAAAAAAAAAAAAAAAAAGAAAGAAAAAGAAAAATGAACTGCATTCCTAAAACTGATTTCTGTGGCATCTGGACTCAGTGGACGTCACAGTCACAGCTTCATTCTTCGAGTAACACACCAATATCACTGATCACGCTCCAAAACACTCACATATGTTCAAAAACACATATTCATGCCACCCTTCTCATAGAGAAGCCCAGACTCCCCAATCTGAAAAACTGTCCAGTGGTTTTGTGATTTAGTATAGATGCAGTGATTGCAGCTCACCCAGTCAGCCACCCACTGCTGTAGAGAGACGTGTGTACGGTAAGCACTTCCTCCAGAGAAAACAATGGGTCATGTGAAACATTTCACAAACTGTCTATTTCACTACATCCTCACTTTATATAATCTAATACAGAGGTTTGCTACCTGCTGAGGCTCTGCTCTCACTGGAGCTGTTGCAGTGTCAGGTACTACTGTATACGAAGAGTCGAAGAACGAGCCGAGAATATAATAAACTCCAAAATCCAATGCAGATGAAAAAGACAAAAGTGCATTAAAAATTTCAATATATCAGTTTTGAATAGCTAAACTCAAAGAATCACAATATCATGACCCAAATATTGATACAAAATTGTATTGCCAGGTATCTACAGATAGATGATAGATAGATAGATAGATAGTGAAGTGAAGTGAAGTGATATGTGGCCAAGTATGGTGACCCATACTCGGAATTATTGCTCTGCATTTATCCCATCCAAAGTGCACACACACAGTGGGCAGCAGTGGGCAGCCATTTTTGCTGCGGCGCCCGGGGAGCAGTTGGGGGTTGGGGGTTCGGTGCCTTGCTCAAGGACACCTCAGTCATGGTATTGAAGGTGGGAGAAAGCGCTGTACATCCACTCCCCCCCACCTACAATCCCTGCCGGTACGAGACTCGAACCCCGCAACCTTTGGGTTACGAGTCCGACTCACTAACAGGTATCTCTCATTAGGCCACGACTTCCCTATCTATCTATCTATCTATCTATCTATGATAGATAGATAGATAGAAATATGGATAAATTACTTGCTATAAATGCAATTTACTCTCATTTGAGTTTGCAAGTCCTTTATTGTCATGGTAATGAGTTTTCTGTAGTCAAGATTAGGGCTGCATGATATATCGAAATTATGGTTTGCAATAAATGAGTGATTTAATACTTCAAAAAGTTTCAGTCGATGTGCATAGTATAGCATCTGGCATGTGGATGTTAGTTGGGATATGCATGCTCGTGCTCTGGCGCAAGACAATCAACAAGCCGCAATGCTTTCATAGCGAGCTAATCTGATAAAATGAGCCAGTCTAAAGGGGGTCACACACCGGATGAGAAGCGTCGCGCTGTCTTGGACAACGCACAGGTATCGCACACCAGACGTGTCGCATTCATTTCAAGACAGCAGTCAGTTAATCTAATCACCAAACAGGCAAATGTTCTCTTCAAGAATGAACAAAGTTGCATCGATGAGTTGGAAGTATGGTATTTGACAAAAAATGTCAAACTATGTGATTTAACAGGATTTAAGCTTTCAACTTGTCATTTCTAGGCTGGACTACTGTAATGCTTTTTAGCTGGACTTCCAACATGTGCAATCAGATTTCTTTAAATGATTCAGAATGCAGCAGCACGTCTTGTTTTCAATGAGCCTAAGAGTCACACCGCTTCTCATCTCTCTGCACTGGCTTCCAGTCACAGCTCGCATCAAGTTCAAGACATTGGTGCTTGCCTACAGAACAGCCACGGGCTCCATACCCTCCTACCTCCGCTTTCTCCTATGCGTCTACATCCCCTCCAGAAGTCTGCAGTCGGTAAAGGAGTGGCAGCTCGTGGTCCCATCGCCGAGAGGCACAAAATCACTCTCAAGGACATTTTCTTTCACCGAACCCTGTTGGTGGAATGACCTACCTAACTCTTTCTGGACAGCCAAATCCCTTACAATCTTTAAGAAGAAAAAAAAAAAAAAATCTATGCCTTCACTTTTTTTATTCTCTTATAATCCTTTATCCCTTCCTGTCCTAGCTTTTACAATACTGAACAATGACTGAAACCTTGTATAACGGGCACTTCTCACGTTTCTTGCCATCTTATGATAAATCGCTTGTTGTATTCCTCAACTGTAAGTCGCTTTGGATAAAAGTGTCTGCCAAATGAATAAATGTAAATACATGTAAATTTGGAGTCCGAGACTGTGCAGTAGTGATTAGTTTGGAGCTTGAGTCTGCACAGCACTGATTCGTTTAGAGCCGCGGTATCAAAGTCCCACCAATCATGACGACACACATGATCACACATGACGGCCCTGTTTTTATAGCATCAATTATCTAAAAATGAGGGAGTTTTTAGATTTTAAGTGTAATGTGATTATTTAGTTTGGCTTACGTCCCATTGGTTTACACAGAGAGGGCGGGGTTTATGACCTATACCTAGTCCAGCCACCGGGGGCAACTGAAATGTTTTGGCTTCTCTTTTCAGGACGTGTGAGGCACACTTGTAGAAGGGGCGTCACTAGACCCTTTTTACTGGTTCACAAGCCCCACGGAAATACCACTGTGCCCAAGTAAAATATTACCTATAAATCCTTGTCAGTTAAACGAAGATTTCCATACATCACCTTGAGCTTGGCATTGAAAATGGTCAACATGTGACCGAAACGTTTGCCTTGTTTTATTCAGTAAATTGCATATATCGTTCTCATCTCGCTTGTGATGCTTTAATGTTTGAATGTGCGGACTCTTTTCAAGCTCTTCATCTTTGGGTAACCTTTTTTGGTCCACGCACTTCAGTTGGATTTTTTTTGAAGGCGCGGTGAGTCTCTGGCTGCTTCTCTCATACATCACCCTGAGAATCATTTTCTCTGAGCCACAGTCCTGCAGAGTTTTGCTCCAACCTTGATAAAAACTCTGCCTATAGCTTTCTAGTAACCCTTAGACCTTAGGCTTGTTCGAGATGCATCGGCGCTGCGAAGACCGTTATGACATCAAAGTACCGCGAGAGCGATTCAAAAGCTTAAAGAGTCGTCTGCACTCCAATCACTCTCGTGGTACTTTGATGTCATACGCTGATCGGTCTGCGCAGCGCGGACGCATCTCGAACAAGCCTCTTGATTAGCTTGTTCAGGTGTGCTTGATTACGGTTGGAGCTGAACTCTGCAGGATTGTGGGTCTTCCGGACCGATGTTTGCCAAATCTGATCTAATATATCAAACGGATTAGATGTGAACAACTCTGGTGAAGACTATTTATATCCAGTTATATCCCAAAACACTATCAAAAAATAGTTTTTAAATATGGGAACACTTTTTTGATGGCGGGCCTGTGCCCCTGGACTGATGAAAGGCTAGAAATGCCCCTGGGTTCTGGTAATTCTGAAGACATTGATCACCTGATTCAGGTGTGTTTAATTCATATTGGAGCTAAACAATGCAGCGTAGGTTAGAGCAGGACTGGACACCCCTGCTATTCGGTGGCTACATCCGAAAGCTTAGGCAGCTGACTTGCTGTCTTGCTGCCCTCTCAGGCAATGACAGGCAATGCAGGCAGCGTTTGCACACAAAGGCACCCCTTCAAAACTGATTTCAGACAGACTTATGGGGCAGCATAATAGTTTAATGATCTACAACAACATAGACCCTGCATTCCAAATAAATCTGCCTCTGAAGGGCACTTCAGAGTGAGAACAATCATGGCTGCCATATTGAGGGATCATTCCAAACTGAAGTGCTCAAACCGGCCACTTAAAAGGGCCCTTTGGAATGAAGGGTACGACTGATGGACACTTAGCTCCCATGATTCTTTATGCAGGTTTAATTGTGCAATGACGGCCCCTTCTTAACTGGATCGGGAAGATGATGCAGAAGTGTGTTCCAAGGTTTTTAGGTCCCCTACACCAGAGGTCCCCAACCACCGGGTCGTGACCCACTACCCGGCCGTGGAAGAATTGCTACCGGGTTGCAAGAACGTTCTGGGAAAAATGTGCATAGATATGACACTCTGTTATTTATTTATGTTAATGATTGTTCTAATTATTCTGTATTTTCATTGTATGCGACTGATATGGAGTAGCAATTTGACAATTTCGTGTTAAATAAGTAAATGAAAGATTGTTCTGATCACATATTAGGAGTTAAACGGATCGCAGTTGATCCGTAATACGTACGGATGAGACCCTACCGTTCGGCACGCACGTGATTCTCAGATTAATTTGCCAATTTACACGTACAAGTAATTTTAAACCACAAGAAGAAGAAACGAAAAAGAGCTCAATTCGTTACTCACGCACTGTTCTCGCACACAATCAAAGCGCACACAAGCATAGAGACGTGTTTCAGACAGCGCGGAAATACAGAGTTGCGTATACATACACATAAAATTAGCCTATGTCAAAAACCCTTCACGGCATTGTCATTCTCTGTGCTTTAAATTTTTTTTTTTCTTGCTTATCCGGAAAAAATAGTCCGATCTGTGACTCAAAAAAACCACAATATAATGCACAATATACACGCAATTTTCAGGTGCCATCTTTATTTTTTTAGCTCAACTGTTGCAGAATTGAATGTACAGGATTGTGGGTAATCATAGGCAGCAAAGTATATATAAAGTATCATATGAGGGTATATCAGTAGTCAGTATGTGACACAATCAGTGGATTTAGACATGCCTTGTTGCCTTCCCACCTCCATATGCTGCTTGCGGAGGCAGGACAGATGTTTGGAACGTAGACAAGGGAAGTATACTTTCGGCTTCACTCCAGCAAATGAAGCTTGCATTCCGACAATGCATTTGAAGGAGTTTTCGAATTTGGAGAGCCTTCGTTGCTCCGCTGTGATGCATTCAGTCTTCAAATGCAGCCACAGCTTTTGTCTCTTATCAGCCACACTCAGTTGAGTTCACGGCTTTCTCTCCTAACGAGCTGATGATCTAAATCAGGTGTGTTAGATAAGAGAGACATACAAAATGTGCAAAGCAGTGGGTCGCCAGGACCGGAACTGAGAACCGCTGGTCCAAAACATCATGGAGTGACAGAAAACACAGAAGCTGATTTCAAAAAACGGCTCCTGGCTGCAGGCAAAATCACACAGTTCCGTTTCAATTCCTGAGAAAAAACACAGACACTGACTTTAAACAAAACTCTCTCCTTGCTCCAGGCAAATCCGCACCCCATTCCACTTCAACTCGGCACTGCGGGCATAGTCTGGAGAGCGGTCAACACAGACAAGCAGAGTGAAAAGTCTCTGTACTGTTGAACTCTATCCACCTTAATTTGCAATGCAGAAGTAAGCTATATTATGTGACTGTGTGAGACTTCTGATTCATTCGCCACTGTAGTAAAATACAGAGAAGAACAAAAAGTGCAGTAAATGGTAAAACTTGCACGTTTATGATTGTGGTAATAAATTAAAAGTATATGATAAATACAAGTTTGCAGCATAACGGTCTGTTTTTGTCCAGCTAATGACAGCTCTATAATGAAATTCATAGAGTCAGAACATATACAATGACTTTATTTTGTTTTTGGAGCTTGAAATTTTTGCAACCCACACAGCTAAAAGATTTTCAAGATATCTTAAAAGTTTTTCGTAAGAAAGAAAATCTTGGGGAGCAAACTTTTAAGCCGGAGTTTTCATGAAGTTATGAGCTTCAACAAAGATTTTTACTTTTTTATTGGTCTAAAATTACTGTAATTCCAATATGACATGAATGCTCCATTAGATTGTGCAGACAGCTGCCTTTTCCCCTGCAAATCTCAACTTTCTCTCTTATTATTCACAGGCAATATAGTGTAGCACAGGGGAACCACATGACATCCTTGGAGCAGACAGCAGATACCATGCAGACGGGCCTAATGACAACAGTCAGAGGAAATGCCTTGAGCAAGATGTGAACCTCTGCATTTCCATCCATGGTGCAGCACAGATACAACTGAACCACCCACCCATCCAAGTCGTCTTTGTTTAGCATCATTGAGAAGATACATGAACCGAAGCTGGGGAATAAAGGCTGAGGCTGTGTAATTAAAGTTGATTTGGGATCCACACTGGATCTAAATTGATTAAGTGATTTTAGTCAACTGTGAGGGTGAATCAGCGTTGATTGTAGAAGTAATTAAATTGAAATATTAATGGGATTTGCAGCAACCCATTTTTAGTTCCAGAGTATTTCAGGCATGATTTCAGACTGTTCTCCAAATATGCAGTCTTATTTTGAGATAATCTGCCAAATATCAGGCTAATGTCAACCTTGAAATGATATTGTGCTTTGCGGCATTTAACACAAACATGCCTCCGGTGGCATTTTTCGTATTTCGAGAGCTGTGAAAGAACCACGATTTCTGTGCACCGTTTAAAAGCAGAAAAGAGTTGTCAGACAAAATGTCAGAAGCTGTTCTCTTCTCCCTTTTAATCGCGAAATCATTCTCAACTACTGTGTTTGTACTTGGATCAGCAGTTTAAAGAGCAAAAAAGAAGCCCTAAGCCATCAACATAAGGAAAAAGACAGCATAATACAAACCGACCCGCCTGACAAGCTTTCAGCAGATCTGCTTTTAACTAGAAATACTGCCAGGTACAGGGGCGTAGATTACGCGGGGGACGCGGGGGACGTGTCCCCCTGTGTTCGCATAGAGGTAGGTACATTATCTAGGCTGCCTGCAGACAAAAGCCATGTTTCAGACTTGGTGAGCTGCCTACCTAAACAACATAAAATGCACCTATGACACTCAGAAATAGGCTCATTTGAGATTTCAAGCAGCTTGATAAGAGTAGTCACATAGGAGGAATCTAAAAAGAGCTATTAAGGGATCAGGGTTTGGCTAGTTAGCACTGACGGCTAGCCCCTGCTGGTAGATGCTGTAACTACGCCATTCTGAAGACAGAAGCATTTTTTTCCATCGATGGACATTCAACGGTTTCTGAATTGTTTACAAGTTGCATAAATTGCAGATAATTTATTATATTATAGTATATGTTTCACTAGTGAATGGTTTGAGACTGTGTGATCATCAGCTAATCAGTGTTGACATGACGTCATTTTCCAGTGGCTCCAAAGTAATTATTCACATAATCACTTATCGTGTAGGTCGGCAGCTAACTAGGTTTTATAGAGACAAAAGAAGACACTAATAGTCTTACATTCATTAACATTTGCTGCTGTGTAATGAATAACTCCACTGTACTGTTCGTCTCAGCAAAGACAGTATGATAAATAAGATAGAATATGGTCTGAATCAGAAGCGCTCAGTCTTTCTCCTGGAGATCCTGCTGAAATCAGTCCCAGCTTTAATCAGACGCACCTGCGACAGCTAATTAGTGGCTTCTCTTGCTGGCTTCTCTTGCAGCAGGTGTTTTAGAGTAGGGTTGGAACTAAACCAGATAGATGGATCCCTGCGTAGACTGGTAGATCTCCAGAAGCAGAAGTGAGTTTCAACACTCCAGGGGCCTCATTTATCTACACTGCGTACGCACAGATGTGTGCATAATGAGTGCGTAAGAACAGTTTCACGCAAAGTCTACCAACTTGTACTTATACGTAATGTGTGTAAATATAAGCACAACTCTGAGCATGCTTATGCATTCTAGTGGTAGGATGGTGATACTACAAAAAGAAAGTGTTGCCGCGTGTTTCCTGTGTCCTTTAATTGCAAGTACTCAATTAGTAATTTCATAGTTCAAGCTAGATATTTGCATAATTGGTGTGAAAAGCTATAAAAGACAGCTGGGAAGTCATTTGAGAAGTAGCTATAGTGTCACGGCTGATCTCGCTTTGCTGGAAGATCTGGCAAACCATGTGTTTTCAAAGACAGCGCTGATCTGTTTAGTGAGAGCACAGAATGGCTTCTCAGTCGGTACCACTTTCTTTGCCATGGTTTTGGTGAGGACATATACATTCACCTGATTTATAAAGGGAGGTGTTGTCACCTTAAAGCTATGGTTCATTGGAGGCGTTACTGAATGCAAATGACAATGAATGTGATCGAGCATGGTGCTTAAGGACATGTGGGATTTATCAACTTACAGGTGTGCGTAAGAACCGCGTGCGCACGTTTAATAAATACATATTTTTTGGTAACACTTTATTTTAAGGTGTCCTTATTACACATGATGTGACATGTACTTACTATTATAATAACAATGAATTATACATAATTACATGCAAGTAACCCTAAGCCAAACCCAAATCCTAACCATATAGTAAGTACATGTAGTTAATTAATATTACTCAGTACTTATATGTATAATTACACTGTAACAAGGACACCTTAAAATAAAGTGTAACCGATTTTTTGGTACTTACACACATTCTAAATTTCATTCGTAGGACAAAATATAGAACCTTTTCTATGCACTGTTGATAACTGAGGGTCCTGGCCTTTTTACTTTGAATTCCAGGTATACAATTAAGTTATACAGCGAGTAAAGTATTAAGAAAGTGATGTTCATTATAAAGAAGCACTTTAGAAATATAAGAAATTGCATTCATCGGGCTAACTGCATTTATAAAATAATCCAAATTCCAAACTAAATACAACCTTGGATATCACAGATATATAGGTCTATATATGTGTATGTATGTATGTATGTATAATTTTGCAAGTGTGCGAACCTGCAACCTTATGGCCAAAAGTATTCTGCCATAACCAGCTACATTAACTGGATGTTTGGCTTCGCTTTCTTTTGAAAGGGTCATTTATATTATCATGTTCATATATATTATGAAGGCCTGGTCGAGCGCTGATGGGTTGGCAATGGGGATAAGTGTCCCGTCCACAAGGTCAATTTCTCACGGGACACCCGCACTGAGGGTCCTGGCCTTTTTACTTTGAATTCCAGGTATACAATTAAAAAGGTTCACAGCCTGGCAACCTTTCTACGTTCTGCAAATAGAACTAATTCTCTAGTTTTTTTCCAGAAATTATTCTCTTGTAATGCAGGAATGCTACCTCTAAAACTAATTTTTCCACAGACAATCTTTTCTGTAAAGTCTAACTTTTTAATGAACCCCAAAGCCTTAATAATCTGGTTCAGGTGTGTTTGAGGGTTGGATATAAACTCCTGCAGATTTTAACTTTGTGTACAACTACTCTCAGTTTATAATTATTTTCCTCCAGCCTGCTCTTACTCAGACAATTTGCAAGAGATCTTGTAGATCTATGGGCCTATATATATA
>NW_015666578.1:923754-976104 GCF_001515625.1 Sinocyclocheilus rhinocerous
TGTATAATTTTGCAAGTGTGCGAACCTGCAACCTCACGCCCAAAAGTAGTCTGCCTTAACCAGTTACATTAACTGGCTGTTTGGCTTCGCTTGCTTTTGAAAGGGTCATTTATATTATCATGTTCATATATATTATGAAGGCCTGGTCGAGCGCTGATGGGTTGGCAATGGGGATAAGTGTCCCGTCCACAAGGTCAATTTCTCACGGGACACCCGCAATGGCATGGAAGCCTTGATGTGCCTCCATCACTTCGTGCACCGCGAAAGGCATACGTATATAATCGGTGGCGTGACGGAGCAGGATGTAGTGAACACACCGCCACACCGAGGTCTTACTCAGCCCATATCCATCCCCAACCACCTCCAGAAAACTCCCCACAGCATAAAAACGGAGAGCCGGGGATTTAGGGAGTAGCTCCGTCGAGTTTGTCTCGACAAAGTTGGACCAACAAGATGTAAAAGCTGCTGAATTTGCTCCCGTGGCTATTATGAAATAGTGCACATACACTAACTGGCTCCGCGAACGCAGCCGTCTTTGATTTAGGACAACTATTCGCTGTCCGGCTGCCATAGTTTGACCAAACTATGACCATTCATTCCCTTTAAATAGACTCCTAATTATGTGCTGCCTAATGTATTGCCAGCTGATGTGCCTTTGTATATTATAATGGAAAAACTAACAACCATCAGTATAATGACAGTTTTATTCTTTGCATAAAAAACACTTCAATTAATTGAACACTAGTTGAACACTGGCTGTATTACAACTTTAGAATTGTAATATTTATTTGGTTCTGCACTTTTTCTTGCCACAGAATTACAATCGTATCGACTGAAATGTGAAGAAGCTTTTTGCACAGTGGTGGCCACTAGCGGAGTGAGCTGTGAACAGTGATACGGTATAGCTAAGAGTGGTCCAGACTAATCTTACGAACGAATGACTTACAGAAGGTATACTTAACTAAGAACATTTCGGGAAACACGTATTAACGATAAGGTACAACTTAAGGTATAACTTACGAACGACGTAGCGTTAAGAAGGTTTCGGGAAACGCAGCCCTATTCTCAGCATCATCTAGTCCGTCTGCGATTACATGAAGAAACAGAACAAACTGAGACAAACTTTGTGGCAAAGTCTCCAAGACATTTGATGAAACCTTCCTGCAAAACTTCAGTATACTGTGAAAGCACTTGAGTAACTTGAGGCACTTGAGTAAAAATGCTGTAAAGTGAGGATACTTTCAAAAATAATGTCATAAATAGGTTGTCTTTATTAATTAACTTTTATTACCTAAATTAAATGAACATTTGATGTGACTATCCTTTGCATTTAAAGCAGCTTTTGTCTGAGGGCGGAGCCAGGATGTTTTTTTAGGGGTGGCCAGGGAGGGGCCAGCAACCAGTCTGGGGTGGCACAGAAATCTTCATTATTTCAATATAAAAATGTGATTGACTATAAAGTATTGGACTGTTTTAGTCCCTAAAACACAACTGAATACAATGAATTTCTACTAAATTGTATTTGAGATATTTGTGAATTAGATCAAATAATGCTGAGTGAATATGACCATTTGTGTATTATTCCACCTCCAGGTATTTTAATAAAGGGGTTCACTATTTAGCTTTATTGCTTAGTCAGCTTGGTTCTAGTTCTCAAAACCCCCAAAAGCTTGTTCTCCATCATTACATACTCATTGATGAGACATCAGATAGTGATAAGAATAGGGCTGGGTATCGAGTTCGATACTTTTTAGGCACCGACCGAATTGCCTCGATACCATCGAGTATCGAAAAACGTCTCGTCGTTCGGTACCAAATTTCGATACCTAAGGGGTTAATCTCATCAGCGTCAGTGAGCCAATAAGTATAAGAATTGGTTAATAAAAAAAAAGGTCCGGAAGTCAACAGCACATAAATGCCAGAATGTAAAATGAGTTATTTTATGCATTTAAATGGTTTAATTTTCGTTTATTTTCTAGCATAAGTGCACTGTGCTCACATTTATTTGTGCATTCAATTACAAATAAAAAATACATATCATGCAGCATATATTTATGATGAAGTGATATAGAGCGTGCGCCACATATTTGCATTCCGTTGAAGAGTGTGCGCCGTGAGCACACAGTAAAACGGCTGATGGGACAGGAAAGTGTGTTTTACTGACATATAGTCTAACAACATCTCATCAGACCGCAGTTCACAGTTGTTCTACTGAGGCTCATGAGAGAGAGAGAGAGAGAGAGAGAGAGAGAGATTTATATATATCCGTTTATCCATTGAAGTCTTCGCACTGGCAACTCAAGATGTTTAATAGCGCGAATGCGACCTGCGTTGATGTTTGCATCAACAATGTCTGCAGCAGCTGACTGATGATTCCTGGTGAATAGCCACCGGGGGGCGCCATAGGCCTTCCTCTGCTCGTCGGGAAGAGCTCGCGGAGCTGTGAGGGGCTTCAATAGTTGGCCGTGACGTCATCGGGCAGATCTGGGGTCTGCGCTGCGCGTCTCTGGATGAAACTCAGAGGCGCAGCAGCAGGATATTTACCACACTCTACCACACTCACTGACAGCATTTCACCTGCCTGTACCTGCTGGACTTTAAACGCTGCTATGAATCTGTGTGCTGTTCTGCTGTTTCTCCTCGCCAGGGTCTGTGCGGAAAGTCTGGAGGGGCCAACAGGTAAGACACGAGTGTTTGAGAGACTTTGATTACACGGAGCCATACGGTCCAGATCAGTCCTCTCACACACAATCTGTCCCGGGAATCACAGGACAGGCAAAGCAGATTTAGGATGGAGCTACTCTGATCTGACGTGAATGATGTGGAAAGTTGAAATAAGTTTTCATAGACATTTCATTGGCATTTAATCAGTGATCGTTTGCGATTCGAGTGTTTTTTTTTTTTATTATATGGATCTTAATCTCTCTCGTATGAGAAATCTTAAATTCAGATAATCACGTGAAGACTGATGTTAAATTATGACAGATATGGGTACATGTTTCGATGGCGTTAGAAGTTCAGATGAACTTAAATATCAACTTGGCGCTATATTTCATAAATGCACAACAAATCAGTCAATAAATGGTTAATAAATGCTTTTTAATTTAATCCAGAATGTAAACTGCTATCATTTAGGCTACTCGCCCTCATGCTGTAACAAAACCGAATGACTTTCTTCTGTGGACCGCAAAAGGAGATGTCAGGCAGTTTGAGAGACTCAGTCACTATTCATTTCATCGTATAGATACAAATCTGCAATGAAAGTGAATGGTGACTGAGACTGTCAGCCACTAACATTCTGCCTAACATCTTCTTCGCTTACTCTGGGGAAGAAGGCATTGAACAACATGAAAATGGAAAAAGAAGAAGAAGAAGAAAAAATAGAATAAAGCTAATAAAAAAATAAGTCATTAGAAAATAGAAATATATGGTGATCATAAATTATAAATCAATCTATTCTTTGTTGATACCGTTTTGTGCATTTTGTGGTATGAACTTGACTCTCTGTTAGATGATCCATCCTCTACTCTTAGACAAATCTGTTTATTCATTCATGAATTCATGTCTGTTATAGATCCAATAGTATTTCATTTTAGTCGAGACTCAGTGAGTAAAGGAATATTAAGAGGTAGGCTATGCCCTGAGGATCGGCTTCTGTCAGACTCCTCTATTTCACCTCCGTATTTACATATTTACGCTTGTTTAAAGTCTCTTGCTATCGCTTTCATGTCATCAAATAGCATTGCTGTGGCTTTGCTTGTCAGGTCGTGTGTTGATTTAAGGGAGGATTTCCGAGCTCCTGCATCGGTTTCAACGCTGTACCCAGCAAATAAATGCGTGAAGACTGTTAAACTGCAAAAATCCGTCCATCCATTGATTCTTCAAACCGCTTGTCCTATGCAGGATCATGGGGATGCTGGAGCTCATCCCAACATCTTGGGCCATAGTTAATGAATGCACTTAATAAAATACAGACCAATACAAACTGCAGTTATACATTTAACTGAACTGATCTGAACCTAACAAATGATTTCTGTTGGTTTAACCTAATGTACCAATTCAGACATTATGTGTTTGAAAAAAACAACAACGACTGATTCTAGATGTTACCACATTTTAGCTTACGGGACAAAATGCATTTTTAAGTGCATACTGTGCAGTTTTTGTTGTTTACTATCTACATAATTCTGCTCTGTCTATTTGGTGGCATTTATATTTTGTCAGAGTACATGTTGGGCTGTTTGCTGATGGATTTCGGGAAGCTTACTGCATGTGTTGCGATGTTCAAGTCGGTTTTCCTGTGTCTTTGAAGCATCCTTCATACTGTCAGATTACGACACAGTGGGGTGTGTGGGAGGTAATGAGACCTGAGTGCAAGTTCACTTCACTGACACACTGACGGTGTGTGTGTGTGTGTGTGTGTGTGTGTGTGCGGCTGCGTTTGGGGGCGAGGAAGGTTACAGAGGGTCTCTCACTGCAGTAATCCAAATGAAAGTGAGTGGGCATTTCAGAAAATGCGTTCAAGGACACAGAAGGGTTGCTCACTAGGCACTGCCAGGTTTTAAAGGAATAGTTCACCCCCAAAAATGGCAATTCTGTCATTGATATCAATCAAGTAATCCCATTTGACTCTGTATTCCAAGTCTTATTAAGCCATTCAAAATAATCAATTATTCAATGATAATTTTCCACACCATTATAACTCTGAAATCTCATCCTTCATTCCATATATTCAGAGACACATGTCTTTTTGCATTGGTTTTCCATTGGCATTTGGTGTCGGTGACATCAAAACTAAGCCCTGCAAGTGTGCTACTCTTAAAATGGGACGTGAATGAGATTTCAGAGATGCACCAGAGGGAAGACTCTCTATAAACAACAACTTGGCTTGTTCCTCGTCATGCTGACTTGGAATACATCAAACGAGTCGTCTTCAAAATTTTACCCCTTAAATTCAGTGGGGAAACAAAGAACAGCATAGGAGCTTGGAATGACATGAATGGGTTTTGAGCAAGTAAATCATTTTTTTTTCTTTTTTGAGTGAACTGTTCTTTTAATAGCTGAGCACGCTGTGAGTTTTTCCCTACGGAGCTCACTCACATATTTCTGCTTTGTGATGTAATGCCACCTATTGCTCTTTCTCACTGTCTTTTGACAGTTACAGTTGAAAAACACACAATTGGCCATTACTTTATCAAACGAGTAAAATAGTTCTCTGCCGTATGCTGTTGTGCTTTGGCCACTTCAAACAGAAATGCTTTCAGCTTTGCATTTGATGTTAAACACTGCTGTGTCATTAAACTTCCATCTAGTGAATAAGGCAGAGCAATAAAAGAAAGGCTTTTCCTGAATAGATGAATAAGTGACTTGTTCAATAATGAGTCAGATATATGTGTTTGTCACCTGCTTTTGTCAAATTTGATTGTGATTGGTGACATTCTGCAGTCAAAAACGTGCATATTTGTTTTACTGTACACGCTTTTCTTCCCAAATAAAATAATACAATAATTTAGTAACTCTTTACAAAAAGGTTACTGCATTAACTAACATTAACGATGAGCAAAACATTTGTTACAGTATTTATTAATCTCTGGTAAGGTAAAAAAAAATGCATCATAGTTCATGTTAGCTCAGGCCCATTAAGTAATAATAACAGATATGATTTTAAATAATGTATTAGTAAATTTCCAAAAGTAACATTTATTAAGATGTTGGTTCATGTTAACTAATGTACTTATCTAATGCTGACGAAACCATACTCTAAAGTGTTGCCAATTATTAACAGTCTAATCAGTATTTCACATTTATTTTTGTATGTATGCATTTACAAATGCAATTATAACTTTTTCCATACGTTTTTTTTTTTACACAACTTTCCCTGCCATTGGTTGAAGAAACAGCTTCCATCTATTATTTGAGACACTGTCAGGCCAGTTGGGATGTTACAAAGTTCACACTTTTCAGGCGAATCAACAAGCAGATACATCTCTGCACGTTCAGCTGCGATGGGAGAAAGCATTTTAACATCAAAAAATGACACAAGTCAGATTTAAACCCAGAGAACCTACAAATCCAGGTTATCTGCAACCATCTGATATAGTTTTTGCGTGACACTGAGTTGTATTCAAAGCACCAGGAGACATTAGAGCGAGAGAGTGACAGGCAGAAAAACTACAGAAGAATGAATTGCACTAGAGCAGTGTCCCGAATCCGCAGCAGCCCACCAGAGTCAGCAGAAAAGAGCAAGAGTAGGTGGTTGATATTATAAAGGAGGGCAGCAGAGGGCAATCGCTGGGCTATTCAATCTCTCAAACGCTTTCACACTGTACAGAGGCTTTGAAGACATCGCGCTCACGCTGCACACATTTTTTTTCAGTTTGTTGCTCACATTCTATAATTAGAATGACTGTGTTGAAATTGAATCTTCGTTCGGACAGTGTTTTCAATATTTGGCGTATCTACATCAGCTGACATAAATATAGCAAGCAAGTAAAATGTATAATGAAACCGCTCCATCTATTCAGCAAGGATGCATTAAAAGTCACAATAAAGACACCTAATGTCACAAAAGATTTTAATTTCAAATGCTGTTCTTTTGGACTCTCTAGTCATCAAATAATCCTAAAAAAAATGTGTCATGGTTTCCACAAAAATATTGAGCAGCGCAACTGTTTTCAACATTGATAATAATCAGAAAAATGTTTCTTGAGCAGCAAATCAGCATACTATTATGATTTCTGAAGATCATGTGACACTGAAGACTGGAGTAATGATGCTGAAAATTTGCTTTTGCATCACAGGAATTAATTATATTGTAAATATAATAAATTTTATAATATATATATATATATATACATTAATTGTAATGATATTTCACAATATTTTTTGTTTTTTATTACTGTTTTACCGTTCAAGTAAATGCAGCCTGTATAGGCAGCCCAAGAAAAGACTCCTTTATAGACTTTGTTGTTCATCATTAAAAAAAATAATAATAGTCCCATGCTTTTGAACAGCAGTGTATATATATGTGAATAATTAAAATTTAATGTTTTTGAAGTCTCTTATTCTCACTAAAGCTGCATTTATGTATATGTGTGTATATATATATATATATATATATACAGTATATTTATACATATAAAAAATCAGTGTTTACAATGTTCTGATAAAATATCTTTTAACATCAATTTTCTCAGACCCAGAATATAAGAGAAATGTTTATTTATAGCAAATTGAAAGAATAAAATCCTGTGATAAATGCTTTGTTTAACGTCAAGAGTCTGTCTTTTTTGGTTCTAGTTGCCATTTTAGTTTCCCACCAGTTTCGCTGTGCTCTTGGAATAGTGGTTAAATTGAGCACGGTGTGACAGTGCGGTGTTTGCATGTGGGAGTCTTGTCTTGTCATAACGTGTTGCTCCTAGGTGTGTGCGATATTGACAAAAAATTATATCTCGATATTTTATGGGATTTTATCGATAACGATAATTAGACGATATTTTGCTGAGTGTGTTATTGTGCTGGTACCTTAAGGACTGCCGAAGACAGCTGACTCCTAATGTTTTTAATATTCTTCATATTCTGTGTGGTGGTCAGTTCATACTGATAGAAATTAATCTTTTCCAATAAGTTTAAACTGATTTTTGCATTTTATGGGCATTTTTACCTTTATAAAGCCATTTTTTCTAAAAGTGTCCATTATCTTTTGAGTCAAATTCTTACATTTAATCAGGGAATTAGAATAAGACATTTGGGCTGTTACCAAGCAAATTAAATCAACACAGAAGCTGCATCTGAAGTGGCATTTAGATGTATTTACACACATGTATTTTGTTTAATGCAAGACATGAATGCATTTAACCTGCAATTACAAATGCATAAATAATGTTTTGATATATTAAACATAAAACGTTGAATACTGATATTTGAAATAAATAAGAAAAAAAGAAAAAGAAAGAAAAAGCCGAAATTTGAAATTAAAACCGCCAGCAGGTGGCAGCAAATCACTCTTAATAAGTGAGTCATTGCGATTGAACCGAATCATTTAAACGGTTGATTCATTCAAGAACGAAACACCGTCATGTTGCTCAGAGACACAAAACAGCGCTGTGACTGTATTCGGAATGATTTTTGTTGGCGAAATAGAGCAAAAACAAGCAATATGGTGTCTAAAACGTAAGTCTCTTAATTAACTTATTGTTTATTGAATTCAATGTCACATTTGTAATCATGGTAATTTTTGGAGAAAAACAGCACTCTTCGTGTGAAATTTAATTATATATGAATATATGAAGTGGTATAAATATATAAATTTTCTGCCATCATGTCTTGAATTTGTGATAATTCTAAATGCATTTTAATAGACTGAATCATGCAGTGAAAGAAAACACACTAAATGCGCACACGCACTAGTCTACGTATGCGTGCGCTCTGTAGGGATGTTTTGAATGGTTTTTGCAAAATACTCGATAATGTCAAATCGCACATCGTTAAAACAACAATTACGATATTATCGCAGACGATTTATATCGCACACCCCTAGTTGCTCCACATTCTGCGTGCTGATCATCTTCACATGTGCAGTCTGTGCGTTTTCCCCTTTAAGAGTTCAGTGTAACCGCCCACTGTTATGATTGGCTAACGTCTTTTAAACACGAGGCCTGAACATGATGGACTCTGAAAACAATATGCAAGTAAACTAAGTAAAAATCACTGTGATTATTCATTATGAATTACACTGCCATTAACGTTTTAAAAAAGTAGTTTTTAAATGAAATACATTACTTACAGTTTGCGGCGTCGTTGTTGGGTCCAGAATAGTCGGCACGGCCTGATCTTAAAGTGTTCTGGATCATCAGCATCATACTGGGATTTGTTCTCCATGAACAGTCATCCGTGAAATGTAGTGAACACACGCGTAAATGAACACTGACATGACTGGGACGTTCGCAAAGAATAAACTGACGTCTGGATCCTTCGGCAGCGTATTCAAAGATGTTGTTTTTCCACAGCCAGGAACGGCACATCTGCATGGCATCCAAATCTTATTGTGAACAGCTACTTCTTCAGACCCACTCGCTGCACGTCGACTGAACACCTATGGGTGTGACAACGATGCGATGATGCAAAATTAGGCGTAGTTGTCTTGCGCTGGAGGCGGTCATATGCAAACGACTGGTGCTAGGTGACGTCACCTTGCCCCATAGGATCCACAACGAGCCGTATTTAGAGCTTGATTAAATAAATGCTTCGTTTATAATGGGGATGACGTCTTAAGCTATGAAACTTGCAGGAAGTTTTAATGGTACCTCAAATCATGAGGATGGTTGACGAAAGGTTTCTTACTTCATCAGACCTAGGATTTTTGCTTGGCAATGAAAAAAACCCAATAAAGTTACCATGAAAAAGGATTACTGGACTTGAGCCTGTAAGTAACCACCTAGAAACCACTCAAAACACCTTAGCAACTGTATAGCAGTTCCCTAGCAACCATACATAACACCCTCACAACCACACTACAATGTGCTAAAACACTTAATACACTTTAACAAATGCATAGCAGTGCCCTAGCATCCACCCATAACACCCTCAGCAACCACATAGCAACATGTTCATAACCCCTCAAAATTCCTAAGCAACAACTTGCAACTACCAATAACACCCCAAAACAACCATAAGACCCACATAGTAACATGTTGAAAACACCCAGAACACCATAATGACCTGGAAACCACACAGCAATGTGCTAAAACACTCAAAATACCTTAGCAACTACATAGCCGTGCTCTAGCGACCACCCACAACACCCTAGCAACCACATACTGTAGCAAAGTGCTAAAACATTAAAAACACCTTCAGCTTCATAACAGAGCCTTAGCAACCATCCAGAACCCCATATCAACATGCTCATAATCACTCAAAATTTCTTAGCAACTATCACCAACACCCTAAAAAACACTAGTAACATGTTAAAAACACTCAATACATCTTAACAACTGCTAGGCAGTGCCCTGGCAACCACCCAGAACACCCTAGCAACCACATACTGTAGCACTGTGCTCAACCACTCAAAACACCTTAGCAACTGCATAGCAAAATAATCGCAATCACTAACAACACCTTAAAACCCACTTGGTGACACACTATAAACACTCAGAATACCTTAGCGACTGTTTAACATGACCTGGCAACCACATAACAATGTGCTAAAACACTCAAAACAATGTAGCAACTCTAAAGCAGTGCCCTAGCAACCACATACTGTAGCAATGTGCGTAACCACTCAAAATACCTTCACAACTACTTGCAACTAGGGCTGTGCGATTTGGGGGAAAATATCAAATTGCGATTTTTTTGACAGATATTGCGATTGCGGAATTAAAACCAAACAAATTCCCATTATAACCCTGAAATCCATTAAATTTGTTATTGTATTTTGGGAGGGGTTCTATTGTTTTTTTTTCAGCAGGCAAGATTATAATGGTATACCTACTTTTACAGAATTAACTTAATTTCACAGAAAATATTTGTTTATTTTGCCCAGGGCAAGTAAGACTGCAACTCAAGGCTGGCAGTCATGCATATGATTTCGATTAATCACACAGCCCTACTTGCAACCACCACCAACACCCTAAAAGCAACTAGCAACAAACACTAAAAGAACCTTAGCAACCTCATAACATTCCCTGACAACCCAGAACACCCTAACAACTAGGGGTGGGCGATATAGCCTCAAAATGATATCACGATATTTCATGAATATTTGCAATAATTATATTTATGACGATATAGAAAAAAATATGGAACAACGTTTTATTGGTGATTGCAGCTGGCAGCAGCATTTATTAGTGCAAACAAAATAAAGGACATTTTCTATCCTTTTCCAAGGAGCTACTGTCATCGATGACAGACTACCTAATTTGAAGTGTAAATCTATTGTCATAAGGTGGCAGCAGCAGCTGTGTGTTCAACTTGAAGCAGACCGATCGGTGAATGACGTCAAAATACCGCGAGAGTGACTTTACGCCTTATTTACACTGCACGCATCTGTGGCGCGTTATGGCTCCAACGCGGCCACCGGAGCTGATCGCGGCCACTCTAGTCAATGCTTTTGTTTACACCAGCCACACTGCGGCACGTTTCAGAATCGTCCCAGAATCGTCCCTCTCCGCGCTGCTTCGCTAAAGATAGGCGCCTCGCCTATTTTTGACGGTAAGAGTGTGCACTCGAATATGCTCTAGAATCGCTCTCGCGATACTTTGATGTCATACACCAATCAGTCTGCGCAGCGCTGCTTCAGGTCGAACACAACTATTGGGTTTGTGGTGTTGTTGTTGTGCGTGCTAGGGAACATAAAAGTGCCATACGTCATTGTGTCGCAATATCATTGATATTGCGATGTGACACTTTTTTATCATGTAAAAATTTATACCGGCATTATCGTGGACGGTATGATATGGCACACCCCTACAAAAAAACATATAGCAACTTGCTAGACACTTAGCAACTGCTTATCAGTTCCCTAGCAACCTCATAGTGTAGCAATATGCTATAGCCAGGGGTGCGCAAAAGTGGTCCGCTGGTCCGCATGCGCGACCAAAATAAGAAATGCGCTGTGTAAATAAGTTCTGTGCGTACCGACATGGTTGACAGCTGTTAATGCACAATTACCATTTTAGATCAACAAACTGTACTGTATAAGATTTCTATTCAAATTGAAAGCATCATTTCAAATTGAAAATCTAGGCTACCCGCTGCCGTTTTCAAAGCACAATGCAGCGCAAAACCCGGAAGTTGCTTGCTGGCAACCCGCCAAAATAAAAGCCTGCTGATTATAAGGTTGAAAATGATAAATTCATATTAAAAAAAGAAGTAAATATTAGCATTTTATTTTTAAGTTTACTATAAAATAATTGTATTTGTATTTAATACTCCCTTTTTATTTTAAAATATAATAGTATTATCACACTTTATTATTTTGTTTATTATTTTATGTAAAAAAAACTAACTAAATAAAGTGCAATAATATTATCGCTATTATTAATTAATTTTTTTATAGTTATATTTAATGGGTCACAGTATGTGCAGTGTGAGAACCAAATCTCCAGGTTCTCTTATGAGAACCAGTCTGAAAAACGTATATGTTCACCCCTGGCTATAGTACTCAAAATACCTTAAAAACCGCATAGTTGGGCCTTAGCAACCACTCAGAACACGACACCTTGGCAAACACCTAGCAACACCTCGGCCACCATTGACAATACACTAGTATACTAAAAACCTTAATAAACTACGTAGCAACACCCTAGCATTGTGGCAGTGAGTTTTAAATGGGCAAGCATGTGAAAATATATACTTCAGTTATGACACACACATGCTGAACCAAAACCCTTAAACACAAACACACACATATATAATCTCACTCTCATCTTGCTGGCAAATTGGCTGAACTCCAGCTGCAACCGTGGCAACATGAAACGTATTAGAGTACAAGGCTGTGAGACTCCCAAACTGCAGAAGACACTGGTGCCCTCAGTGCCCCCTTACACACACCCCTAACACACACACACACACACACACACACACACAGGAAAAAAACTCAAAACTCACCTTCTCATGTCCTTCAGAGATGCTGATGGTTCTTCCTAGTTTGGCAAGCATTGCTTTACCGCACAGCTGTCCAAACAATTGTCTAACCAAAATAAAGGAACCGTTCACCCAAAAATGTAAATTCTGCCATCATTTACTCACTGGCACATGTGTACTTGCAAAATGTGAGAACGAGTTATGTCATTGTTATCAAACCTGGCACAATGCATCTCAACACAAGTTTAGAAGTGTTATTACCAGTTTAAATGGCATTATACTGTATTGGGATAGTTAACTAAAATTTTAGTTTTTAAATTTTAAAACTGAAACTTCTATTATTTCAGCTACTTTATTCTTCATTTGCATTTAGTTTAACTAAGTACTAAATATATAAATCAAAAAAATAATATAGAAATAAAAAATAAATAAATAAATAAGCATTTAAAAAAAACAAATATTTAAAAAAATAATGTGTGTGTGTGTGTGTATATATATATAAGCCCTAATAGTATCAAAGTAATACTAAAATAAGAGTGCTATGTATTGTGTGAACTGCTTTGCTACTTAAGTGGTGATACTTTCTCATTTTTGAAGCTCAAAGGTTTATCGTCATTCACTTTCATTGTAGAGAAAACAGATGTGTGAACATGCAGCAGACAATTTTGTACTTTCATTTGAATTTGAAGAAACACTATTTTGGAATATACTGTCTTAATGCACTTTTTTTTTTAAATGTGAACATTTTTAGACAATCAACCACTTATATCTGAGTATGGATACCTATCATGTGAAGAGTTGGTATTATTTATTCACCCGCCTGCACCTTGGCGTGAAGTCAGAGGGGAAGGTGACTTTGTCAAGTGTGTCAGCATACTGTAACACCTGGAATAACAGCTGTTTCTTTTTCCCACTGGCAACCCCTCCAGCGGACAGTGAAGTGGGCACCATCACCCACTTTTCAAGGGCATGTAGAGACCAGATCCAGATGGAATCTGCACACTTTCTGTCCTGATATGAAGCAAAATCTCATGGATTTCAACATGGAGTTAAATAGAGCTGAGAGTACTACACTCTAATTGGCAGCTGAAAGCTTCATCAAATTAACCAAAATATTTAATTAATGAACACACAAGGGACAGAAAATGTGGAGAATTTTGTAAATGCTGGACTTTTGTGAATGCAGAAACATGCAGAGCTTTTAGCAGGCACAGATTCCTTCATGCTGTGGAAATACAAATGGAAGCCAGAAGACAACAAGTGCAATGCTGAAAAGGGGTGGAGCTACATAAGGTCTATACACATGGAGACATTGAGAAGATCATAGACTCAACCCCTCCTTCCATGACCCAGTGACCTTACACCCCTCCTCTTCATGTCTGGGGCTTTTGTTGAGGATAGTCAGTGTGTCACAGATGTTGTTATGACTGGAGACACTATGAGTGAAACTAGGACAATAGCAAAGTCAGATATGACCTCATTCAATCAAATATGTAAGCATCAAAGAATGGTTTCCCAATGTATAATTATAGTATTTATAATCATGTATATATTGGATTACAATAAAGTAATTGCAATGATACCTGAAAAAAGGAAAGTACGTCAAGGCAAACTTTGTGTTTAAACAGGTCATTTTGACTTTTTGTCTCACATTTCTGACTTTTTTCTCAGAATTGTGAGATATAAACTCGCAAATGCTAATTATAAAGTCACAACTGTGTGATATAAGCTTGCAATTCTTAGAAATAAAGTCGCAATTCTGAGAAATAAAGTCCGAATTGCAAGATATAAACTCGCAATTCTGAGAAAAAAAGTCTTAATTATTAATAAAATAATAGCACACCTCTCCTCACCAAGCCACACAACTATTCAGTTACTGTATTTCTTTGCAGTTTCTTTGGGCTATTGTAGAGGAATAATTGACCTTTTCTGAGATACTTACTGCTACTCTTGCCAAAGTGATGTTGGAAGCCAAGGTGAATCCAAAGGGATTGTCTTGTTTAAAGACAAGGCTAGATTGATTTCACATAAGGCTGAACTTGCTTCTTAACTGCTGATGAGGTGCAAATGTTTGAGGGACGTTTTGGAGCATTTGGTGTTCTGACTGGAAGCACTCTGTCAATTTTATGTGACCTTGAGTAGTTTGGAGCGACGTGTTGTGATGATGCAGTCCCGGTTTCAGTGTTCAGAAGAGTACAGAAACAGGAAGAAGAGGCATTGGGAACGTTGCGGCAAAGAAAGGAGAATGAAAATGGAATATTTGAGAAATCATCCCACTTCGGATGCTTTCTGACACTATTTTTATACAACAGAGGTCGTTAACAAGTGAGAAAACAAAGGTTTTGTTCAGTAATAGCATCTTCCCCATGGGTCTGGCTGGCCTGGTTGCTGCGGAGATGATGTGACGGCAGTGTGCCGAACCTAGAATGGACTTCGACGTTCAGCCTTTTTGTTCCGGATAAGTCTTCAGCATTCCCATCTGAAATAACCCTTCTCCGTACCCTCCCACATCACGCACTCTTTTATTGTTTCATTCCCCAGACAACCCATTATTACATGCAGAGGCGGAAAGTGGGTTATGTTTTGGAACCGAAATCTGCATTCTCTCGATCTCTCGCTCTCTCTCAGTTGTCCATTACTCCCTCATTCATGCGTAGCAAGAAAAAAAGACAAAGCCACTTCTTAATTAAGGCCGCCAATCATTTGGAAGAGAGATTTGGGTATGGAGACAGATCCACATGGTGTCCTAATCACACTAGGCAAATCTCTATTGTCAGCGCCGGATCCTGGGACAATGGAAGTCGTGGTCTGTCACCGTTTAATTGGGGGCACAGATTAGGGTTAGCATAAGAGCAATATATTTTTTTCCTTTCTCTCACTAGCCGTCTCACTCCCATTCAACAGGTGGAGAGAGAGACAGGTGCAAAGAATCAAGCTTCTTAACCCGCTCTGACACCAATCTGCTTGTCTTTTCGCCTGTAAACCAAAGGATGTCAAGTAAAGCTCTAGAGTCTTGCATGTTTAATTAATAATCCATTGGAGAAGGATTAGAGAATGACAGCACGAGAGAGACACAGGAAGTGAGAAGAGATAATATCACAAGCTGCATTGTGTCTGGGTTCATGCGGTCAAACTCAAGGATTAGCCACACTCTACAAAGAGAAAGGAAGAGTAGGCCTCAGATCGGTGGGCAAATGTGGGATTTCTGGAACAATCTGAGTTGAATCTTTACTTGAGCTTTCTGGGATAATGTGCACATGGGTTAAATTGGACTGGAATGAAAGAAAAAAAATGGCAATTTGTTTGTAAATCAACTCCATGTCTGCTCCATCCTGCTTTTTCTCGATCCGGTTTACATAGAGTTTAGGTTGAACTCTATTTTCGTTGATTCTGTATCACATGGCCCCTTTAATGTTCATTAAAAGGTTGGTATAGTAAACAAATGCACGGTTTATAAAATGAATACAAATAATATAAAATGAAACTCTGTATTCCCCAACATGCAGGGGACCATGCATCCAGAAATCAAGTGAACTAACTTTTTGCCATGCTTTGAAATATGCCCAACAGACATAAATGGACTTCTGTAATTGCAGTTCTGGAAGAGTTTTAAACAAATCTGTTCCAACTTATTTCTGGCATTCCATTTTTGGCAAAAACACATCAGTTTATACCTGCAACATTTGATACCTCCAATGGTTAAAAATTAGATCTCTGAGTCATAGAGATAGAGTTATGTTCAAATGAAACCTACGCCACTGAGTCACTGGATTTGCCAAAGTTTGCCAAGTTAGAAGCGTCAAGTGTTTGAAAGATTTTCAGAGTTTACTTTCAAAGTTAGTTTAAAATAAACCAGATATCCTCGAGGCCAAAGAGTGTATTCAGCTTTTTTTCTCTCAATGGAGTAAATGGACGTTTGCACATATTTTATACTAATTTGTGTGGTATAGTCTATACATCTGTTCATGGAGACTGCTGCCCCATTATTTGAATGTCCTACCACTTTTTTTGGTCTAGAATTGTCATATCAAAAGGTTTACCCACCATCAAAAGTCACATAAATAGCTTGACTGCGGCGTGTCTTTTTATATGCCAGTCTACCTGTCTGTGTGGGTGGTTCTTGGCCGGGATAATCTGGAAATTTTATAAGCCTCTTTCAAAATCATGTCAGAATGATTGTATTTACAAGATGATCGCACATGAATGGAGTCAAAGTGTTATAATTACCAGTAGAAAACTTGGATTTCCTTTGAACTCTGACTTTCTGAGTTGAGGGAGTATCAGTTGAAGAATCCCAGTAGTTGATGACAGACTGGGAAACAATACTTCTGAAACCTCTATATCCCAACTGTTCTCAGATCAGAGCGAAAGCCCAACATCTACCAACGCACTAGCAAGAACACACTGAGATCTTAGAATAAACCAACAGCATCAAGGAATACGTTTGAATCCCTGAGGCTGATAAGCCAGTCTCACGTCTGTCAGAACAGATGCCTTCATCTTAACACCCATTTTTATTTGAAGTTGATATTTTACACAGATTGTGGCTCATGGTGTAAAAAGTAGCAGTTGTATGTGAAAATAATTCACACAGAGTGCATTTTTGCGTTGAAAACGTGAGAGACTGACAGTTGAATGGAGTAAAAATGCACATGAGATGTGTTTTTTGAAAGTTTAACTACTTTTAACTAGTGATCGACCGATATTGATTTTTTTATAACCGATACCGATACCAATTATTTGCATGTTTATGTGCCCGATAACCGATATGCAGAACCGATATTTATTTACTGTTATAAAGTAAATAAATGACTAAGTGAAGTAAGAACATACTTCACTTTGGTTTTTCCTCTTTTCAGTCAACTTTTTTTTTTTTTTTTACATCGTATTTTATTGTATTTCTCAACTGGAATGTTATATCAGAATTATTAATAATGTTTTTGTCCTTTATGAAATGCCTGCTGACAGCGCGGTTTATCTATGCATTTACTCAGAACTATTCTCAAACTGCGATCGCTCGCGGAGATAATAAATAATTAATTTCCATAGAGTTGTATTTATTTAGATGTTTATTAGCGAAATAATGATTATATAGTAAATGTTAATACAATTTAGGGTATTTTAAACAAGTGAATCTTGTTCAACTTTTAACGCTGTGTCATGAGCGAAGCACTGCAAAAGACACAAGATGCATGGGCAACGGTCAAACCCGTCCGCCTAGTGTGTGTTTGCATAGGAAAAACAATGAAAAAAATAGTACAGTGAAATGAAGAAAACAACTGTGGACGGCCCCAAACACTAATGCTACTCTTACTATTTGCTGGGGGCCAAATAGTGATTGTTCATGGTAGTGATTGTTCAAAAATTTATATCACGGTATACCGCCCAGCACTAGTTAGTACCTACCAAAAGTGGTGCAAGGAAGGACAAGTGGTGAAGCTACATCAGGGTCATGGGCACCCAAGGCAGACTGGTCAGAATCCCATGATGACCCTGTTTCACCGCCTACAATGGGAATGTTAGTGTCAGAACTGGACTGTGGAGCAATGGAAGAAGGTTGCACGGTCTGAAAAATCACATTTTCTTTTAGTTCAGTTGGAAGGCTGTGTGCATGGCGTCGTTTACCTGGGGAAGTGATGGCAGCAGGATGTACTATGGGAAGAAGGCGGGCCGACTGAGGAAGTATTATGCTCTGGGCAATGTTCTGCTGGGAAACATTGGATCCTGGCATTCATGTGGAATAATGTCACACATCATTTACACCCATTCACGGCAGTGGCCTCTTTCAGCATGATAACGCACCCTGACACCTGAAAAAAAAAAAAAAAATGTTCAGAATCAAAGAGTTCAAGGTGTTGCCTTGGCCTCCAAATTCACCAGATCTCAATTCAATGCCTTTGTTCGATTATGCCTCGACACATTTTGGCTGCTCAAGAGGGACCTACGCCATATTAGGCAGGTTGTTTTAAGGTTGTGATTTCAACCATTGTGTTTGTAAAAGGTGATTGTTTGGTAATGCTTTAAGGTCGCTATATATACAAGTACATATTCTTGAATACAGAAAGACAGAAATCTTCAACATAGTTAATCAAGATTGTGATTTCATAACACAAATATTTAAATCAGCAATTTAACAAACAGAACAATTACATCATTAATGTAGGCTATTTAGCTTAAATCAGGTTAAAACAAACTCATTTAAAAAAAAACTCAACTCATACAGTGCATGCACAGTTTTACAGTACATAAACTGGGCCATTGGCTCTTTTAACTTGCAGGCTAGACTTTAATATTGTTGAGTGATATCATTTCTCACAATAATTTTAATGACTAATCTGTCTCCTCCTCCTTTTAAATTGACCATGAAATCAAAATTGACAATTCTTATTAAGGGTGTTGATTTGCTTTTGACATTGGTGGGGACATATCAGCGGAACCCCCCCCAGACTGCAGTTTCATGTCATCTAAAGTTTTTTTTTTTTATTATATTTTATTATTATTTTTATGTTATGTTTAACAGACAATAATTACACAATTTAGATTTTAAATTGCTGTAATGCAGCATCAGAGTGCTGGCTGGGTGTCTTAATCATGCATCACTTTATTTTAATATTAATCGAATTAGACCGATGAAGATTCTGAAAGAAAACTCTACTGTTGCTGTAGTAACGAACACAACTTTCATGCGCATCTGATTGACAGATAAACCACATGCTCATATTTCAGTGTTGTTTTCTATTTCGTAGATATTTCAGCTAACAGTTTGCTTTGTGCTTTCAGTTTAACAACATAAAGTTAAAGTTAAAGATGTCTGCGACGACTCAGGACACTGTTCCAAATCCTGCCGCACCACAGAGTGCCACTCACATATATTTGCCCCCAAATTATTGCTAATATACATAACGACTTCATCCTATGCTGGAAGATTGTGTATTGTGCATCTTTCAGCACAGCGTTTGTCTTTCTGTGGCTTGAATTTAAGTCTGTATGCTTTGTATAGAGAGCTATAATAATATAGATTGTGCTTTCTCTTTCCGTTTGCTCTGTTTTGTCAAACACTGCACTTCAAACTCATCAACGCAACTTTGTTAATTCGTGAAGTGAACTTTTATAGTAACCGTTTTGGACTGCTGTCTTGAACTGGGTGCAATACTTGTGAGTTGTCCTAGACGCTGCACTTCTCGTCCGGTGTGTAGCTACCTTACGTTCTTACTCCACCCATGTATTAAATGTGCATGCTTGAAAGTGTGCAGTTCTCTAACGTATTTACATTAACGTCTTAGGTAATATCAATGGTAAAAAAATATCAATGGTATCAATGTTACAAAAACATATACATATACTGTATTTAATTGTTTGATCAAAATTATTGCTAGGGACAATTTGGTAGTCGCTGGATATTGGTAGGGACCAATAGCCTCCCTACCTAATTCTACATGCTTGATTCTGGCTGGGCAATAATTCATCCCTAACTTGTCACTCACATGCGATTGCAGCAAACTACAACAATCCAACGATACAATTAATTACTAATAGACAAATTCCAGTCCTTCCCTATTTTTTCTTTTTCACTCGAAGCCTTTTCACTCAAATATACATCAAAATAGGGAAGAAAAGATTATCACAATGTCTTTTTCATGCAGATTTTAATGTCTTTAGTCAAGCCTTAGAAGTAAGTCTTTAAATTTTCACCAAATTGAGATGAGACCATTTTATTCTGGCTCGGTGGCATCACAGGCAGCAGAGCAGCGCTGCACGATCTGAATGCAGGAAAGCAAAATGCCACTGAGAAAAAAAATGACACTCATTATCAGAAACCACGGGAGTGAGATGGATAAAAGTATGTGAGTGTGTGTAGTGGGAGGTCATTTGAAGGACACTTTTCATTAGTTATCAGAATGGTCATTGATGCTGATATGTGACCTGTGATAGATGGAGTGTGTGTGTGACAGTAGAGTCCTTGTCTTCAGAGCTCACTGCAGCCCTTGTGTTTTCAGCACTGTTGGACAGCCTCAATGGAAGCTTCATGCCCATGGGAAGCACTGTGTGTGTGTGTGTGTGTGTGTGTGTGCTCGTGCCACCAGAACTGTAACTATCAAGGCAGAAAATGTGACTATACCTTGTCTCTTCTTACACCAGCAGTTTCATCTAACAGTAGAAAGTAAGAAAACTGATCAAATGGGGGCCATCTCCTCTAAGCCGACAGAAGACGGGTTTTATGCATTATCCTGACCCTGGTGACCTCTCGTGGAGCATTCTGGGTCAGTGTCAGAGATAAATGAGAAGACTGGAAGATTTTTCCTCTGTCAGATTGATCTTTTTTCACTCTGAGGAGGGGAAGGGAGGTGTGAAGATGAGGAAAACAGAGGGAAGGGAAATGAGAACAGACAGATGCTCAACGACGAAGCGTCTGTCACATCAGAAGCACAATGCTATTAGGAGCGTTTAAAGCGAAAGTTCAACCCAAATTGAAATAGTGTCATCATTTACTGGCCCTTATGTTGTTCCAAACCCTAATGACTTCTTATCTCTGTGGTGTTCAAAAATAGAAGTTTAGCAGAATGTCTGTGCTGCTCTTCTCCAAACAATGTAGTGCTAAGTTTTAGAAGAGATCTCCAAAATTCCTCAACTTGTGCTCAACCTTACCAAGATATCAAAGTCTGCAATTTAAATAAATTAATTAAATAATTCTCGAAAAGCTTTCTCATCAAACTCTCTAAAGACCAAACGATGATCTGAGCTGCTGTATGTAAACAACTGAATCATTTTCTTCTAAGGAGTTTTAAGAGAAACATATGAAACGATATTAGCACATAACTGAGAACTCCATTAATTCTCCTGAGAGATGAACATTTTATATAGAAATGATATGTCTGCTTGATTATAGCAGTGATGGAATGTGTATTTCACTTCATGTTCTGTTGGATACTGACTCGTAATCTTTATTTACTGGAAAGCTGCACAATTTACAATTTTTACTCCTGAGCAAGCAAACATTATGAAAATCAGGTTTCACAGAACTGCTGTAAGGTTCCACAGCCACAGGACTACAGATTATGCTCATGTTATAATAAGACTGCTCTTTTATAGAAGACTTAACTGAGTCATTGTCTCTAAAATGTCATTTAAGAATTAAAAATGGAAACATACAGCACAGTAAAAATATAGATCTACTGTATATTGTAGATTTTGAAAATCCGATAATTCGATCAAAGTAAATCATAAAACTAAAAAGATTAGATTTGCAATGTAAACATTAGATAGTTGAGAAACTATATATAAAAAGCTGAGCAACACAATATTGTAGAATATTGAATATATTGATTATTATTGCACTAGCATGATGTATGTTCAACCAGAGTGCTCTCAAATGGCCTCTACATACAAATGCATATGCAAACATTTCATTATTATAATCTTAATAAATGAATAATATGCTGGCTGAACTAGACGTTGTAAATCAAAGCACATTGTTGCATGACATTGGATGGAACTGTGCATACAATTATAATGCATAGCGTATCTGAGAGCATTTGCTCATTTGGAAGGATTTGATAAGACATGTTTGAGTTCATATTTAGTTTTGATTGCAGACTTTGCATCTTGGAAATATGAGCACATATATTTTCTGAATCTATAGAGGAGACAAGTCAGATTCCTGTGGTGCATTTCTCTGGAGAAACATCTGAGTAGCAGTTTTCTCCCCATTTAATCTCATTGTTTGCTCCAACTTTTTGATTTTGCATACTAATGTACCATCATTTATCCATCAATGAAACAAAAAGTGGAAAGCCAAATAAAGGGCAAAAGCCAGTATGGTGCTTTGTGCCTTTAGACGTGGTAACTATTCAGACTCTGTAACTAGCGGTTACTGTCAGGTCACTCATTATTTCAGTTACCATTTGCATTCAGTGACAAAGCATAATTTCATGAAACATCAGAGGAAAACTGAAAGCCAAATAGATGCTTTCACTGCACATGATAGAAAACAGTACAAAAAGCCGAAGAGGTTCAAAGGTGTAATAAGGAGTCAAAGTGAGATAAGGAGAAAAATCTTGACAAGACTCTCCACAGACAGCTCTAGGGAAATATAGCAGGGCATACAGAGAATTTTAAACAAACCCTCAAACCCACAGTCATACTGAACCTCATGATAACAACAGACCTGAATGAATTCTAAAGAGGCTTCGACAAGATAAAACATCATATCTGTGTGAGAGATGTGAGGTTAGCTTGAAATTGAGAAGGCAGTTGTGGAGAGATTGTGTGGGTGATGAGATCTCTCCACACAGATCAGCTCTCTTCTCACACGCGTCTACTACTAAAGCCTAGACATACAATTCAAGCGAAGAATGAACTGGTGTGATGTAGGGCTGCAACAACTAATCCATAAAATCGAAAATGAAAATAATCGACAACGAATGTCATCAGGGCCAGATTTACCTCTTTTCGTGACATAGGCAAAACAAATTTTTGGGCCCCCCTTCCCTATTAATATAATAGGCCTAATATTACCACTCAAACAAACAAAAATATTTCTTAATCAGTGGAAACCGTTACAGTGTTTTTTTTTTCTATCGCAATAAGAGCTTGCGTTGAATGTAGTTCTTAATTTGTTTGAGAACTGAGAAAGACCATTCCATTAATAGGCAGAGAGAGCGAAAGAGAGAGGGAGCGATTAAGTGCATGTGAATACGTGCGTCTCTCAGCAGTGTTCAGCAGCAGCGTCTACTAATAGCGAATCTTTAAGTTTAACTGCTTCAAGAACCTCGCTACTGAGAAATGTCATGTAGCTTTTCAGCTGCGAAGGCTTGAGCCATTGATATGCAGGCTAACGCAGTTATTAATGAGAGAGAGCGAAAGAGAGAGGGAGCGATTAAGTGCATGTGAATACGTGCGTCTCTCAGCAGTGTTCAGCAGCAGCGTCTACTAATAGCGAATCTTTAAGTTTAACTGCTTCAAGAACCTCGCTACTGAGAAATGTCATGTATAGCTTTTCAGCTGCGAAACTCTTTTATTGATAAATTCGCGGGGCAGCCGCAGCTCTGACAACGAGTTTTGTTGTCAACGAGTGTGCGTGTCTGTACTGTGTGTGCGTCTGTGAGAGGAGAAAAGCGTGATTTTCGTACATAAAAAAGGTTGAAGACATGGAAATGGTTTGTCATTTTTACTCTATTGTTTGTTATATTTATTTGCTCAATGTCTTCTGGGGGTTTGGTTCTTTTACTGTTGTAGATATCCCATAGTAGAACAAAAATATAATATCTCTTCATTGTGTTTGGGCCCCGCCTGGACGAGCAAGCATAGGCACGTGCCTAGAATGCCTATGCGTAAATCCGGCCCTGAATGTCATTATCGATTTGTCGCTTCTGCCCACTGCGCACGGAAAACTTCCACCAGTCGCATCAAATTACGGCAGTGAATAACGCATTTCTATGGACGAAATGCAACTAAAAATAGCTGATGAAACAGAGTTAGCTGCTGCGGGAATGATGCGTGATCCAAGCTGCCCGAAACATGAGAATGCTTTATTTTAAACTTCAAGCTAATGCATTAGTGTAATGTTTAACACGGCTCGTCCTGTCAGGCGCTTTGACAGATGCACGTACTGTCTAATGTGTGAGATTTTGCATGAAGGCTCGTCCCGACAGTTTGCGTTAAACTTCAGACTTCACTGAACGAGCACCGGCACGCGAATGCGCGTCACTCAGACGCAACGTAGTGGGAGAAAATTAGTATTCAGCGCAATAATATTAATTTTGCTGATATATCTGTTATTTGACTTTCAATTTAGGTTTAAAAGACAACATGTAATTCAAGTATTTTATGATAGTAACTGTAAAGGGATAAGCGAGTGTGATTGAATATAAATGTAAGATTATCTTACATTTACAGAATACAGAAATGACAGTAACAGGTTATTGTGTTCAGAGTGAATGTGTGTGTGTTCCTGCAGAACATTCCTCTTGTCTGTTGACACTGAGTTTGTGTTTTTCTTTATATCTTCATCATTATTATTTCCATTTTTAATATAGGGAAGTAAACTGTCCTTTGTCCATTTGTCTGTTTAAACTGTCCATTTAAACTGTGATTTATAACTCTTTTACACATAATGTATTGCATAGAGATATATTCACTATACAGTACGTTTTCATAGCGTTTAGTTGGCACGTTTGTTTGAAGGACAGCATTGCACCGGATGTGGATTAGTGTGTTTTGTCAATAAAAAAAAGAGGCTTTTTAAAATCCTATTAATCGAAAAAATAATCGGCCAACTAATCGATTATCAAAATAATTGTTAGTTGCAGCCCTAGAGTGATGTCATTTAAAACAAATGTCACACTTTATTTTACTGTCCAATTCTCACTATTAACAAACCATTAACTTTTGCCTCAATAAACTCCTATTTTGCTGCTTATTAATAGTTAGTGTGGTAGTTGTTAAGTTTAGGTATGGGGAAGGATTAGGGATGCAGAATATAGTTGTAACGTTGTTTGTAGTCACGGGAAGAAGGAGGCGGGAACCAGCGAACATTTAAACCAAACTTTAATCAAATAAACAAACACAAAACGAAAGTAAAGCGGCAGCCCCTCGCGGACGACTGCCGCACACAAAACACAAAATAAACTCCAGGCCTGGTCCTCTCTTGTCCAACACGGTCGTCACTCCTCCTTTTATCCTTCCGGAGCTCCTCCGTGAGACTCGAGACCGGTGAGTGGTGCAGGTGTTGCTCATTATCAATTACTCCACCGGCCTCGCTCCGTTCCCACGGCTCTCGGCCCCGCCCCCACTCGTCACAATAGTCATGCAGAATATGTGCTTTATAAGCACTAATAAACAGTCAATATGTTAATAATAGGCATGCTAATAAGCAACTAGTTAATAGTGAGAATTGGTCCCTATACTAAAGTGTTACCAGACAAAGTCAGGCCAAAACAAAGTTTGTTTCAGGAGTTCGAAACCGCTTGCCAAAGCGACTTTCCCGGAAACATTTGAGCTACCATTGGTCCATGAAAGTCTTTGACATCAGAATCTTCTCCGGTTTATTTCTTCTGCTCAGTCTCTCAGGGTCAGACGCGAGTAACAACATGAACACACTGCAGAGCTGCTTTGTAGTAGAAATTGAAGTTGTAATTCTAATTGAAAGCGACACCGACAGTGTTTTGCAGTGTTTGCCTCTTTTTTTGTCAGGTCGTGGTCACTATCTACCTTTGCTGTATAGAAAACAGCAGCTGCATAATCTGAAACATCAAATCTGTGATTATTCCTGACAGTGTGCCCTGCTTTGGCTCTGGGTCTCTGTAATGTGGTTTTTAGCTCCGTACAACAACACTAGAACATTTTCCTCTTGTAGTTTCATTCAAATTAACACCTTCAGGGAGGGGATTCCCACAGCGAAGACGAGCGACATGATTTCATGTTGTTAAAGGTCCCCTGAAATGCTTAGAAACACGCAGCGTTACTCTATGTGTTGACGTCATTTTAACTGAAACAGGAAGACAGGGCGGGACATATCAAGCAGCCCCGCCCCTTTTTAAAATAGCCAATAGCGCTTGTTTATATCACAGCTTGGGCTAGAGCCGTTCAGAGCCGTTGAGCTCCGTAAAGCCGCAGGGTATGCCAGCCACAATCTCATCCACATTGCTATAATTGTGTATGTGCCAGTTAGGACATATTTTGGGCAATGTACACAAAGTCAGTCTTCCTAGAGGTTCATTTTGATCTTGTTCATAACTCAGGATATATAATGAGGTTTTAATGTATGTTTCTGTTAAAGGGATAGTTTCACCCAAAACATTTAAAACCTGTCATTGTTTACTCATGTCGTTCCAAACCCATATGACTTCTGTTCATCTTGGGAAAACAAAGGAAGATATTTGAATATTCTGTGTTAATTTTGTTCATCCATTGAAATCCCACCCCAACCAAAATTTTCAAGCTTCAAAAAGTTCATAAAGACATGGTGAAAGTAATCGAAATGAATCAAATTAGCATTCTTGATGTTCAAAAGATGAGCTAAAAACTTTTTTGGAAAGACATGAGGGAGATATATGATAATGAAAAATTGTATTTATTTATATATATTTTTTTCACTTTTAGGTGAACTAACCCTTTAAATATCAGCTTTGTCTCAGATTTTTGGTAAAATTCCATAGATGTAGTGAAAATAGACACATGTCAATTGATGACATGTAGTAGTAGTTTAGAACGATGTGAATGCTGATAGTACAGTTCAGATCATTTGGTCTGTGGAGAATTTGATGAGAAATGTTAGAGACGTTGTTGTGATCTTTTCTGAGGCCCCGTCCACACGGAGACGCGTTTAGCTGTATACGCATACATTTTGTGTCGTATAGGCGTTTCGTCCACACGGATCCGGCGTTTTGGGAGAGTGAAACCGATATTTTTTTAAACCGGGTCCCAGAGTGGATAAATCTGAAAACGCCGCCCTTGCGTTTTCGTGTGGACAGCGAATCCGTATATTTTCTGAAACGATGACGTCATCAGCCCACGTCTCGCCCCTATTCAGACACCGCTACGTCACGTGACAGCAACAAAAACATGACTTTTTATTAACTAACTTTTATTAATTAACTTTTTATTAACTAACATTAACACAGATTAATAAATGTATCGTTCCATGTTTGTTTGTATACCGTGCGCAAGGTTTATGCGCATAGTCCAAGTCTTCTTCTACGCTTTTAGTGTATCTCTGTGGCAGAATTACAGCGCCACATGCTGGTCTGGCATGTATACTACATCGTTTTGTGTCGGTTTCGTGGTGTCGTGTGGACGCAGATATTTCTTGAGACGAGGGGAAAAAAAAGATCAGATAGGGAAAGCTCTGGCTTCGTGTGGACGTAGCCTCAGACAATTGTGACATGTGGTCTTTTTCTCTGGAGAAAAATCTGTGAAGCCAGAAATTTTAACTCATTCCTGTCTTGGAGCAACTTGAGATATTAAAGTTATTTTATTTGTAATTTTTATTTGTTATTGGGTTTCACACACACAAAAAAAAAACATGCCATGCTTATTTGGACATTATATATTTTTAAAATATAATATTGTTCCTCGCACAACCTTGCATATCATTCGTAGGTGCGTCAGATAAAAGTCCAATATGAACTGAAAAAAAAAAGTTTTACACACTACTCAAGCAAACAAAGCATCATTACATCAAGAAAAGAAAAAAAACTTTCAGTCAATTGACTTTCCTTTAGCAAGCCTGTATTGGACATTATATTTAAAGTAGTAATCATGCAGTAAAATGCTATTACCTTCTGGTATTTTTATTTTACCATGCTACAGCACTTGTAAGGAATTGATACACACACTTTCTCTTTTCCTCTGACCACATCCTCCTGCATTTCCTACCCAATTCCACAAGCTCTACTGAATCAATGTCTGAGTGAGTTGTGTGAGTGAGAGCGAGAGCATGTGTGTTCAGGAGTCTGTCTGATTATTGATACAGTGTCTCAGCCCTGTGTACCTGTGTGCATACGTGAGCAGCGTGTTTGTAGCTCAAGCACCAGAGGCCAGACGGCCGACTCTCAGTCCAGTCCGGCTCTCTCTCTCTCTGTTCTGTCAGTCAGGGAAGGCCGTTGTGAAGGGCGCAGTGCCACGCGGCTCTGGAGACATCAGCCGCGTTCTGTCAGGCGCTCTGATCCTGAATCCAGCATCCCTGACAGCCGCGACACGCTGAACAAATATTCACATCTGAGTCTTTCTCTTATCCACACACGCGCTCCTTCTCCTTCAGTTCTGACAGGAGAATGTGCAGCGCTGCAGAACATCAGACGCGCTGATGAATAGCACAACAACATCAGGGAGAAACAAAGCTTTGTGCTGAGTCAGAAGCGCGTGGTATCGCACGGCTGTCAGCTGGAGACGCTGAACGTTGCAAACTGCAGCGATGAGGCGCATCTGCGAGACGGGTTTAAAATCTGTCGATCTCTCCTCTTTTTGAAATTAACATCAGGATCGAGCAGATGGAGACGCTAAGAAGAACTTAATCATTTTTCAAGTCTGTTGCATCTTTAGATCAAACTTCAAAGCACTTGCATACCCTGAAAATCCCTTTCTCTCTGACCTTTGCTTCCTTTTACCCATAATCTCTTTCTGATGAGTTGCTGTTTGCTCATGTTTGAGGCATGTCTTAAGGGATTCAGCTGTGGGCCTGTAGGCATATCTTGTACCCTTTGCTTGGCTGCCGCTGATTTGCCCAACTGGAGATGTCCTGAGCTTATGCTGTAAGGCTGGCCTGAGAGAAGATTGCAATGCAGCTTTGTGCCAATTATGTCATATAGTTTAGTTGTACTCAAATTCAGTAAGCAGTTGTGCCACAGTGTTTCTGTGAAAAAGCGTATGTCTGATTTACGCACATGGGCTAAGTGTGCTATAAGAGTTGATAACTTGGCACTCATTTTTTGTCGTATCAATTCATTTAAAAATACAGAAAAAATGCTATTCATGTATACAATGACTTGAGATAATTTATCAAATTCTTATTCAATATTGAATGCAATACTTTTTCGGGCCGGAGCAAATCAGGGTCAAACATTAAATAAATGTTAGGGTGGTACAACTGTCCTTGTATAATGAAGAAAAAGGCTGTTGGACATTTTGAAAAAAAAAAATATATATATATATTGACAACTTTTTTGTCAAATTTCTTATTTTAACTTTAAAACAATTCTGTAGTTTAGCACACACACACGTCTTGTTTGCTATCCTTGTGGGGACTCTCCATAGGCGTAATGCTTTTTTTTTACTGTACAGACCGTATATTCTATTGCCCTACACCAACCCTACACCTAAACCTACCCCTTACAGGAAACTTTGTGTATTTTTAGATTTTCAAAAAACTTCATTCTGTGTGATTTATTAGCTTGTTTACCCGTGGGGACCTCAATTTAGGTGCCCACCGTGACACGAGTCCCCATGAGTCTGTGTGTAGTCAGGTTTAAGTCCCCACCAGAATAGAAAAACTGGTACACACACACACACACATTTAAAATGTTGCCTATTAATGCTTGAAAAACAAGTCATGTGGAGACATTACCAAAAACAATGAAGTGAAACAGTCTTGATATATGGTGAAAACAAGCCAATTGACCATTTGTATTATTGATTTATTGATTTATGTGAGTATGTATGTATTTTATTTATTTATTAAAATATATGCATTTTGTATATATATAGTCCTCAGTTCAGGTGTGTTGAGTTTGGTTCTTCCTTTGTTCTGATCAGTTTTTAAGCCCTCAGTTTCCAGTTCTCCTTTGTCCTGCATTGATTCTGTGTGTTATTGTGTTGAAAATTCTCCTGCCTCCTGTTTTGAGATTTCATTAAAAGTCTGCCAAAAAATCTCCTTCGTTGTGCGCTTTGTCACAGCCATCAACCCATGACATATATATTGACAAAACTTGACAAATTGCTTATTAACAGTTTGAAATACTGAACATTTTTTTGTTTTTGTGAAAAAAAAAAAAAAAAAAAAAAAATTCATGTGAACTTTTGATATCATAGTGAGTCCAGATCATCATGTCTGTTTGTCAAGGTCAGTAAGTTCATTACTGACTTAGCTTCGCGTCAGGGTCCTGATCACCCTGAAGGGGGTTATTCTGCGATAACAACCGGCTGGATGTACATTATCCCGCTTATTACATGGCTACTTGCCACATAAGTAAATAATTAGACACGAAATATTGATTTGACTTGAAATATTTGAACGCAAAGCTTCCGTGAACACAGTTGCTAACAAGCGGCAAGTTCAAACTAGACGGACATTTAAGAGACATTTGTTCGTTATCTTATAATGCATTACAGCGTACAAAACAATCGTAGCAAAATGGCAGCAGCTGCATTTGTATGAAACCAGAGAGCGAGTCCGCGATACCAGGATGACATAATTAAATAATTGTACACAATTTTGAATCGAGTTTTAATATTTTATTAGCTAAACAAACGCAAAGCTTCCACAAAGAATATAATAATTTATGAGAATGAATATTTCAGGAGTTTTGTAAATTATTAACTTTTTCTTGATGCTTACAGGAGTCATTAAATCCAAATCTTTCTTGAAGTCGGCCTAACATTTTTCAAAACCATTTGCAATGATACCTATTAAAATAATGTAATCATATTAAATTCTGCTTAGTCGCCGCTGCATTGAAGCGTGTTCAGAGAGGTCTGCGTTTTGGAGAGGATTAGCTCTGAGCTAATAGTCATTAGCAGTCCACTTCAGTCTCTCTAATCAACTCTACCCAGGGACTCATCAATACCGTGTTTACCAGAGTCCTAATACTATTATTGGCTTATTGGGGAGAGAGATTGTCTTGCTTGCTGAGAAGCAGGAAGGTTGAGTGCAGATAATTTAACTAAGGTCTGGGTTTCAGTCACTCTTTTTGTTCATTAATCAAACTGAATCTGTAGCCTGGGAATTAGTTGCTGTGAAAGGACTTTGAGAAGAGGCTAGTTAATTTCCTAAAACTGCTGAAAATCATTAGGTCTTCATTAGGAAATGCTAACGTGATAATGAAATAATTGCAAGTATGTTGAAACTACACTGCTTTTTGTATTCCATTAATAGTAGTAGTATATGCATTCTAATTCTAGATCTAATTTCTCTGAGACATTGAGTTGTTCCCCAATGGAGCTCATTGATCAATAATCACTATTTAAGAATCTCTTCCAGTGACGTGACATGTGGCCAATTACAGTGACACATACTCGTAATTTGTGCTCTGCATTTCACCCATCCAAGTGCACAAGGGTCTCACCTCAGTCGTGGTACCGAGACTCTAACCTTCAACCTTTGGGTTACAAGTCTGACTCTCTAACAATTAGGCCACGACTATAAGATGAGTGAACAATAACTGTGAGTGAGATGCTGATTCACTAATGTCTCTGACTGATTCAGTGAGTTCATTAAGTGAACGAATCATCATATTGATTCAAAACATTTTTTTTAATTGATTCATTACAAGAACCAGCTCTTGAGAGTCATTTGCTGGTGAATTAGAGCGCACTGGACGCGCTATATGTTATTGCGTGCAGCACACTAGGACAAATCAATAAAAATATGTTTTTTTCTTGCCATCTCATCACATTTAGTTCAGCTTGTAACTCACATTCACACTCAACTTGAAATTCAGCAGCTGAAACACTGCAGTATTTATGTTATTTATAGATTATTTGAAAAAGCTTTTAATTATTTTGCAGTTTTCCCCTAGCATGAATCTACCATTTATCAATTCAGATTCATTCCTATGACTGTGCGCCCTGCGTTTGATTATATTGTAGATTAAACTAGATTCACTCGGTTGATACTGATGGACTTAATGTCGGCGGCTAAAATAACTGCTGTGAATTATTATTCATGTCCAGTTTGCATAACAATTTGCCGGATCAGCTCAATGTTTTCAATGTATTCAGCTCGCAGAAGAGCCGTCTTGGGTTACGACGATGAATTAGGCTTGAGTTATTAGCCATTAGACAGTTTAATGCCCCAGTCGAGCGCTTGTGACAGCAAATATATAAATGTAACTGTTAGCATAGTTGTTACTCTGATTTCTACATGCTGGCACAAGCGATTATGTGCACATTTATTACATGAGAGTCATTGTTGAGTCACGTCTCTTTGCATTGCATGGACTGGTGTGTTGGTGATGTTAATGTGCTGTGACATAATTATGCCGACTGCTGCGGTCCCCGGCCCTGGGACATCATTACCGCACCCTCCTCATGGCGCTCTCTGGCACATTCTGTATCCTGGCCATTAGCACCAACACCCCTCACTGTCTACATCACAGTAAACAAGCCGTTAGTCTGTTTATGCCAGCGCCGGCGAGTCGGGCCACTGCGTGTTATTAAGAGGCGCTTCATGCGCTCAGTATGTGCAGACATGTTGTTCTGCAGCGTGTGGGTTAAATAAAAGGGGAGAGAGCTTGACAGCTGTCTGTCATGCACAGATGTTAGTCGATGTCTTTCTCATATAGATCATTAATTTGACAGACTTTGGCAGACGTGATTGCAGACTCTCACTGTCACGCTATCACACGTTTAGTATCAGCCTCCGATCAGATGCTCTGATGCATATTTCGCATAAAAAGGCAAGCCTTTGTCAAAACAGCAAGTTGTAATCTGATGGCATGGCTTTATGCAACTTTTGTGAGTCTGAGTGCAGGGGTTTTATTAGTCACTTTGGAAATGTGTTACTGGTTACTACGATGAACACTTTTGTAGAACGTGGGTGCATTTCACGTACAGCAGTGTAACTCACTGCTTTACCACATACATGGTTGGAGAAAGTAACTAGCTAGTCATGACTGTTACCCAAAACCGTAGAACTTTGTTGCACATCCGTCGGTTCAAACCACTTTAATTCAACAACATAGAACTGACGTTAATGATGCCACACAGATTGTGGAGTAATAACTCTGCCTAATTAATTGGTTCAAAATTAATGGGATATTTCACCTAAAAAAGAAAATGTACTGCTAATTTACTCACCCTCAAGCCATCCAGGATGTAGGTGACATGAGTTGAGTTTTTTTTAGCTGAAACTGTGGTCTTTGGGGATTCATAAAATGCAAGTCAGCGTCTGCGCATTTTTTGAGAGAGAGAGAGAGAAAAAAAAGCAAATCAAGAACACAAAATTAATACACGTGTCCCCTGAAGATATATTGAGGTCTAATGTAGCGAAACGATCGGTCTGTGGTCTGTGGAAGTCTGATTCTTTTCTGCAAACTGCTTCTTTTGGAGAGTTTGTTCCTGGTTCAAATAACTGATTTGATCCTGCACTCTAAAAAACGCTGGGTTAAATACAACCCATTGCTACGTAAAATAGGGACAAACCCAGCAATTGGGTTGTTTTGACCCAGCGGTTGGGTTAAATGTTTAACCCAACCTTCTCGGTATTAACCCAACCACTGGGTCAAAACAACCCAATTGCTGGGTTTGTCCCTATTTTACCCACCACTGGGTTGTATTTAACCCAGCATTTTTTAGAGTGTGAGGGTGAGTGAATTAACAGTACATTTTCATTCTTGGGAGAAAGATTCCTTTAATGTCAGAGTATATTGCTGTAAATAACGAACACGGCATCTGTGGACTACTTTGCTTTTTTCTTTTGTCCTCTGTTGTTTTGCTTTATTTTCTGATTCAGTCGCAGATTCCTTCTTACATCATACTAGAGCTCATCCGCACATGCACACTCTTCAAAAACAGCGCTCTTGACAAGCTAACTATGCTCAAAGGCTTTACATACCCACAGACGGTGCACTGCATTACTTATGATTGGGAGAAAGCGCAACACACAATATGGCAAAATAGTGCCGCCTTCTAAATAAAAGAGCCAATCGCTAATCGGTAAAGTCATCGCATCACTGCAGCTGCCGCTAGAAGCTCCGGTTGCTATAGAAACAGTCAGCGTTCTGAGATGCGCGCTTTTGACTGCGCATGTGCATCAGCTGCTCTAGCCGGAAAAATTAGACTTTTTAATGCTATTTGAAGAACATAAGAAATACAATTTATGAGACAGTTGTTGTCAGATTTCGTTGGTGATTTCAAATATGAAATTTAATCGTAAGCTTGGCCAACAGTTTTTGGAGAATTTGTTGTTTCCCCATTCAAAGATGGCCACCGAGTGAAATGACTTGCCTTAAAGGGACTTTGTGATGCTATCTCTGAACAGACTGTGTCTGGTTGCTTTAAACGTTGGTCAGATTGTCTCTTTGTGTCTAAGTCAGTGGTTTCGGCAAGAATAACTGCACTCTAAAAAACACTGGGTTTAAAACAACCCAATGTGGGTTGTTATTAACCCAAAGGCTGGGTAAATATAGGACAGAACCCATCTTGGGTTAAATTTACCCAGCAAATTGGGTTGTTTATTTAACCCAGCATAATGGGTTGATTCAACCCAGCTACACTCTAAAAAATGCTGGGTTAAATATAAACCAGCGCTGGGTTAAAAAGGGACAAACCCAGCTATTGGGTTGTTTTGACAGAAGTCTGGCTACAAACATGTCTGCTTTCATCCAGTCTGATTGTAGCCAGTCATTCTGCGTGCTTCATTTGTGTGATTGATGTTATCCCACAATGCACCTTGCCACAATGTGCCAGTACATCTTCAACCTAACCTCTCATACAATAGTTTCATCATCATTCACTTCAAACCTGTATGGCGTTTTTCTGAGGAAGATATTTAGAAGAATGTTCACTCTGCTCATTTGCATGTAATAAAAACATACAGTCACCACAAACTGTCAAGCTCCAAAAACACCTTAAAAGTAGATCAGATGACTAATTCAGAAGTCGTACAGTAGCTTTGTGTGAGGAGGATCCAAACTTGATCCCTCAAAACTCTCAATGACGTCAAATGCCATTTGGTTCATCAAATTGCCGTTCTAGCTATTTCACACGGCTCTGTCCATCCATTTTTCAATAATTTCTAATGAAATAAATAATTTACAGAAGCCTCCTGGTGGGCTGCGCGCCACCCATCCACCGACTGACACCCACTGTCTCAGCAGACCCTCAGACCTCCAGAAACTGGCCATAAAAAGGTGCTAGTAAGAGAGAGAAAGTGCACAGCGGGTCTCACATCTTCAATTAATCAATGTCAGCACTCAGGCGAAAACAGCCGATGCATAAACGCTTTGGGCTGCTTCTCTTTCCCTCATTCTCCATGTGTCGCTTCACTCATGTTTGCTCTCATTCAATCTTTTCTCTGCGACAAGCTGCATTTCTCTCCAGTAATTCTCTCCAAGAGGGCAGAGGAGGGCGGTCCCGCTGAGCTCGCAGGTGCTGCCTGACGGCTGATTGCCTCTGATCTCTACAATGAAATGGGTCCCAAATCTCGGTCCGTTCCCCGCCGTGTCCTCGTTCAAGCTCCATCACGTCGCTCAGCAGTGAGCTCGTGTTTGTGTGTCTTATTATTCACTCTGCGTACTGCCGATGGAACCGGCTGATGAAAAATAAAATAAACCCTGGTCTGAGAGGGTGTGTTGGGAGGTCTGGGCTACCGAATGCAGGGAAAGGTACGGACCGACAATAGAAGACAGGGATGAACTTTGTTTTGGCACTGATGTGAAGTCGCTCACTGATGCAAAGCAATTTCCCCCCTCAAATTGCATTTTCTGCAGCGTAGGGGGGATTGTGATATTTGCGTGTATGTATTGCATTATACATTTTAGCTTCCTATGCCCACTGTCTCGCTCTGGAGAATGAGTCATTTTGTTCTGTCGCACTATTCCAGGAAGTCGGAAATTGGAGTTGAATTGAATAGAGCACCATACTATGCACTGAAAGTATGTGTTTCACTGGTGATTGCAAAGTTACTGTTATTATTGATTATATAGATTGATTATAAAGTATACTGTTAAATATGTAGTAATATATCAGTATAAGGACATGCTACAATATTTAATTGCTTCTGAAACCCAGATCCCCTTGCTTTGTGAAACAGAAGTGTGCTTAATTGTATTGAATGTACATTTGTAGAGTACTTCAGACCTTAAAAGTTTTTTTTTTTTTTTGGAAGATATAGGTGCATGATATGATAACAAAAGGCCACTTAAGTGCACTTAAAGAGAGACACTTTCAAGACTGCTTCTTAACACACATAAGTACACTTTAAAAAGTGCAGTCGTAACAATCAAATTAAGCTTTACTTGAAAGTACATTTTAGTACACTTATTTTTCATGTGTCATCTAAATTACCTGATTATAATTTTAAATGCATCATGCTATTCAATATTACATTTGAAGATGATATATTTTAAATTTACTAAATTGCAACTTCATCATTACAAATATGCAATTTTAAATATATTTTAAAAAATTGGGATACATTTCAATAACAAATGAAAGTTCATTGTATTTAATTTTTCATTCTAATTAAACATTTTCATTTAATTGCAAATAACATGTAGTTAAGTGTAAAACATTACATTCAGTTCAGACTTAATTATATACTTTGTTTTTGTTTTTTGTAATAAGTATACAGATATAGTGTTTCCATGCAACATCTAAGATTCATTACATTAACATGTCTTACTTTTAGGTTCATATATTTTAAAAGAGCTTTGCTTACCACTTTACCACTCTTCTGAAAAGTTGAAACTTTTGAAAGTGAGCAGTCACCAGCATCTCTTGTGTCAGAAAATGAAAGAAAATGTCATGTGGTGTAACCATTAGGTGAAAAAATTTAATGAAATACATGTGAGCGCACACATGCCATTTTACAACTTGAACTAATCTTGCATTGTCATAAATAAATAAATACATACATACATACATACATACATACATACAAACACACATACAAGTTTTTCATAATAAGTATACTGTTTATTTTGTTTTAATTTGCATTACTTGCCAGTTTCTTCAGCTGAAAAAGTCAAAAGTGAGCCATCGCAAACTTCTCTTTCATAGTGCAAGAGATTTTGGGCAATACTAGTCAATAAAACATGCATTAATATACACTTTTCATAAAGGTAATATGAGTTAGGACTCACTAATTCTAATCTTGAATGCTCTTTAATAAGGGGAATCTGTGAATTGGGACGCAGTGACTTTGGCATGTCTGTCCTTTCAGAGCTCCTAATGGTAATCAAAGCATGCTGGGATTGTGGGGCATGTGTTTGGATGTTGGAGATCTTTAGAGCACTGGGAGTTAACTGCTCTGCTGATCAATCTAAACGTCTCAGGGTTTGCCAAGTGGTCGGGATAAAAGATGGTAACCAATACTCGCTCTCTTCATCTTGTTCTGTCCTTCACAGCTTGTTTGTTCTGCTTCATTATTGAGCTTCAGTGTATTGCTGTTAATGAAAACTCTGTGTTCTCCTTTAAAGAAAATGTGTAGACAAATTGGATTCTGCTAAGTCTACATTAATTTAACACTAATTGGTTGTAAAAAAAAAAAAAAAACTAAATAAATCGGTAACACTTTATTTTAGGGTCTCTTAACTAGTTGCTTAGCATCTATATTACTAGAATATTAGCCATTTATTAGTACTAGTTAAGCACATATTAATACCTTATTCTACATCCCTAATCCTACCCCATACCTAAACTTAACAACTACCTTACTAACTATTAATATAAGCAGCAAATTAGGAATTTATTACGAAAACTCGTAGTTAATAGTGAATAAGTGTTCTCTATTCTAAAGTGTTACCAAACAAATCAAATAAATGCTGTTCTTTTAAACTTTCTTTTCAAATTCAAAAATAAGAAGCAGCACAACTGTTTTCAACAACAACAGCAATAATAATAATAATAATAATAATAATAATTATTATTATTATTATTATTATTATTATTATACATGTTTCTTGAGCAGCAAATCATTTTCTGAAGGATCATGTGACACTGAAGACTGGAGTCATGATGCAGAAAATTCAGCTTTGATCACAGCAATAAATTACATTTTACAATACATTACAATAAAAAAAACAGTTATTTTAAATTGTAATAATATTTCAGAATATTACGGTTTTAAGTGTATTTATTTAAATAAAATAAATGCAACTTTGAGAATAAGAGACAGACGCTAAACTTTTGAATGCCAGTGTCAATTGACTCTTAAGAGTCAATTTTCTGAATAAATAATCTTTCCATTGATGTATGGTTTGTTAGGACAGGACAATATTTGGCCGAGATACAACTATTTGAAAATCTGGAATCTGAGGGTGCAAAAAAATCTAAATATTGAGAAAATCGTCTTTAAAGTTGTCCAAATGAAGTTCTTAGCAATGCATATTACTAATCAAAAATTAAGTTTTAATATATTTACGGTAGGAAATTTGCAAAATATCTTCATGGAACATGATCTTTACTTTCCATTTCCAAATCATTAATATCCTAATGATTTTTGCCATAAAAGAAAAATCAATAATTTTGACCCATACAATGTATTGTTGGCTATTGCTACAAATATACCCCAGCGACTTAAGACTGCTTTTGTGCTCCAGGGTCACAAAAAATCTGATTAAAAATGGTGAAAAATAATGGAAGGTCTATGGGTGAGTGATATAGTTGAAATGACACAGTGAAAAACAGTAGAAGGGAATGAATCCCTTCTCTTTTTTCATTCCTACGGATACAATTTTTTTGTTGTTCACCTGAGCCAAACTATATGACATTATGACACAGCACTCTGGAATACTTTATTGCGTTTGGTCACTTTCTGAGGTACATTTTCTTGTATAAGGATGTATAGATGACCAGTTTCCTACATTCCTATATTGGAAATAGTTAATTTTGTGTTCCACAGATATAAATAACAGTGTGCTGCCTGTAGGTTTGGAAAGACAAGGTTTAAATGATAACAGACCAGTAATATTTGGGTGAACTGTTCCTTTAATGTTTCTTCAGTAGTCCTGTTAGCCCAGTGGATACAGACACCACAGTAGCACAAACTCCTCCGACTTACATTCAAAACACACTCATTTCATCACTCGCTGTGTCGCTCTCTTCCTCTCTGTAATTTGGCATTGGTTTAATTTGTGGTTGCGGAGCTGTGCTCCAGGGGTTAGTCTAGACGTCCCCATTCATTGGCAGTGCTGAAGGCTCTGTGTGTGTACGTTAACAGTGCGAGTGGGTGTGTGTATGTGGGACAGGCTGCTTAAATATGCTAATTAGTGTCATTTGCAGATTTTCATGAGGGGTTGAGAGCTCAGCTGAGATCATCCATTTGTGCTTGTGTATGCATGTGTGTTAAGTTTGCAGCGCTGCATTGACCAGGTGACAGATGTGTGCAAGAACAGGTCAAAGAATCACCATTTACTGTGCATCACATATATTAGCACGTGTCTAGCCTGGGAATTGAACTCTTTACATTGGTGTTGATAGTATTATGCTCTACCATTTGAGCAGAGCATTGGTTCAGTCAGTGGCATGAGTTGGATGGGCTGTCCAACTGACCAATGGCAGACTGGGGCATGTATTATTTTTTCAATTTTCTTTGTGATCCTCAATCTCAGCGAGGGCTTGCACGACTACTCATTTTCACTTAGTCGTCCAGAAAAGTAATCGACTTGTTGACAGGTAAATGTTTACCTGATGTAAATGACTCTGTGTCTGATGTGCAGCAGCATCAGCAGGTTTTACTGCGAGTGCAGAGACTGACTGATGAGCTTCCCTCTGAGAAGCTGCGTCTCTAAATAAATCCTCTTTAAAGCCTTCCATGCAGCGCTATTGTCACAAATCTACTGCCTTCAACAATACATTTCAAGACAATTACCGTAAGACCATAAACTATTTTTTTCATTGTTGGTCTGTTTACACAAGCAGATGGATGTCTTTGGTGGTTGCGTCATGTTTTGATGTGTCTCATCCCATGAAGATGCATTTATAAGACAGTCGAAAAGTTCAACTATTAAACTGTGTCTTGAGATGATAGCGGTCTGTTCTGCTGTTCTCCATACAGCTGTTTTTGAACACAGAAGGTCACTAAAGCAACTTCCAACTAGTTGTTCAGAGATCACCCACAGAAATGTGAAAATGTGAGTGTTGGGCAGCTCTAGTGTGTGTGTGTGTGTGTGTGTGTGTGTGTGTTGTACGGAGGGCTGTTTTCTTTCACCTTTACTCTCTTAGCTGTAATGAACTTTTCATCTCTCTTTCCTGATAACACATCCACTGTTTGCTTCTATCTGTCTCACTTACCTGTTCTTTAGTTCTGCAGGAAATGGACACGCTCTTCTGTAGCTGCTAAATTAAATTTAGTCCAGTGTTGTGCACTGTTCCACTGGGGTGGAGTGACACACACACACACACACACACACACATATACATCACTTATGGTCCAGTCCAGTGTAAGTGAAGTTACTTTTACTTGTGGACAGGCAAGCTAATCTTAAAAAAAAAAAAATAAATAATAATAATAATACAAGCTATTAGCCAACTACACTGATGCTACTTACAGTATCTTTTTATGTAATAATAACCATTGTCCACAGCTCTTTGTTTATCTTGAACATATCCATTAAAACAGCTAATGAAATTAGGGAACATGTTATATATCTGAGTCAAGCAGTGATAAACAGCATTTTTGCTACTGTAAAAAAAAAAAGTTTTTTTTTTTTTTACCCCCGAAGTTGTAAGTACTGATTACTGGAGTATGTTTGACAAGAAAATGGTGTTTCAGTCTTTCTACTTCAAAATTAAATGTTTAATTCAATTGATTGCTTGCCGTTTCTTTGTAATTATTTGTGAAATGTACATGCAATTGTTCAGTGAAAACTTTTTTATTTATTTAGTTATTTATCATTACATTTGTATTATTTTTTTTTCAGTGTGCATACATTTTGCAGCATTTATTATTATTATTATTATTATTTTATTTTTATTTTTTTAGGCAAGATTGGATTTCATCATCTTGCTTGGCTGTAAAGCTGCATTTACTAACATAGTGACGGGGGGGAAAATGTACTGTATTTTATTTATTTTATTATTATTATTATTATTTTTAAATAGCTGAGCTGTCCAACTACTGAAAATATTCTTTAAGTTAGTGGAATCATTTCTTAGTGATTCTCCAGTATTCTGCTCGTATGGCAACTGAAAGCTTTCCTAACGTGTCCCAGAACACCGATCGGATCATACAGATTCAGCTAGCGAGCTTTACACAGGCCTGACATGGAGCAACTGCATTTGTTTTTCCCACGGCTGGTTGTTTGCAAGTGCAAACGGAGGCACGCGCCGCTCGCAGCATCATTTATGCAGCGTTTGAACGATGTTGTATCTGAATCTACTGTAGTTGCTTTGAAATGTAACACATGGCTCACAACATTCAAGGTTTCATTAAACCGAGACCTTAGGGAGAAAACTTGACTGAAAAACATGATAAACACAGTCAGATTGTTGACTTGAAGAAGCTATTTTAATGCACGTATATGTAGTGCATATAGTGCAGCCCGCTGTGTTTGCTGCTCTTTTTTGTTTATTTCAGGCCTTAACATTTCCAGTGTTACCCAGCGCTAGCACCACTGGCTCTGGAGTGTGTGATGGGAATTATATTTACATGTTCTGGCATATGTTCCCAGTATATGTGTTGAGTTTGGGGATTTGAATCAAATCATTTTCTTCATGGCTTCCACATGCTGCGTCTCCTCCAGCGCTGTCTGTTTGTACTCTCCTCTGAGATCCTGCTGATATAACAGATATACTCATTTCACCAATTCATTCTTAGATTTTCAACCAGCTTCTGAAGAGCCGAAAAAGACTTTATGAAGCTTCTCTTGTTCTCTGTGGATGTCCATGGCAGCATCAGCTTGAATGCCTTTGGATACGATGATAATTACTGTTGTCGTAGAAGTAAATGACCACAATTGACTGGAAATATATGCACAGTATCAGTCTGATGTCTGATATAAAGAGCACAGCTGAATGATTCAGAACGGCAGTGGATCATGTCAGTCCACCAGTGGAATAAATGCCACACATAAATGCCACGTTCAGTGATTTAGAGGAGTGTTTGCTCTTTTTGTTTGTCAGCTCATTTTTTGTGTTCAAGTGCATAGTGCTGAAACCCTACTGCAATTGTTAAGATTTTCAAAGATCACCGTTCTGACTTAAAAGTGATCGAGCAGACCAAACTGTAAAGCGTAGAGACCTGCAACTTTGAGGGATGGTAGTACCCACCCCCTTTACAACGTCACCAAGGCTCGCCCCAATCAGCCTGATGGAGGCGCTACAGCGATCGAAAGTACGAAATAGCTCATAACTCCCAAACCGCTTGACGCAGACTCAAGTGTCTCATATCACTGGAATCCTTGGCTCAAGATGAATTTGATTGCCATCCTGTTGAAATTTTTGAAATTTTTGAATTTTTTTTGAAAAACCTGCTTTTGTGAATGAGTCCTAGGTTTTTCCACCCGATCAGAACCAAACCAGTGCAGAAGAAATTCTCTGGAGAGTGAATATCAATAATTCTAAATCAATAATTCTTGAGGTTTCCACTCACTGTCGCAAAGGGACAGCAAAACTTCCGAAAGAGGTGGGACCACTTTTCCTAAAATGGCTAACCTTTCTACAGAATGAGGTATTCACATCAAAAGTTGATACACATATGTAAGAGCTCAATCTGAGGTCACATGAGAAAAATCGTGGAGTCTGACTACTGTGTAGTCTGGCTCTATAATAGGACAAAAACCTTAAAACTGCTATAACTACGCATCTGTTAGTCTGATTGACTTGAAAATGAACATGCCGTGTCTGTGTCCAAAGTGCCACGGCTGTCTTTGAGCATGTTCGTGTATCTTGAAAAACATGGCCGCCATTGGCCAATGAAGTTCAAGGACCTATTAGACAGGGTTAACGAAGGCCAATCGGAACGAAACTCGGTGGGCCTCTTTGACTCATGCCCCTTAAGGTCTGTGAGAAATGTAAAAGAAATCAGCCACTGGGGGGTAATATCACATTTTCCAAGCATGTATTTCCAAGCCCTTGCTCCTTTACAAAATCATCTGAGCGCATGCAATGTGTCATTGCAAAGAAGCATGGAAACTTTTATGGAGATCGACCCATCGGTGGCGCTATAACAGCCATGAATGTTAAAAACATCATATTTCTATGGTAAATTAAACCTGGAATTGCCAGAAATGCTCCATTTAATCATTGATTTAGGTGGCTACAGGCTTACTAAATAAAACATAATGTCTTTTTTTTTTTGTATGTGCTAAAATGCCTTAAAGCGATTGAACCCTGGTAATCGCTGCTTGCATCTACATTTTTATTTATAACTAATACATTGTTATATGACGTTCACATTAAACCTTTATTGGAAACTTTGTAGCATGAGTTATTTTTCACTGCTTTTCAAATGCCTTTTATGCGTAGATTTGATTGTTTTAGCCTTTTCCCAGAACTAGACTTCCTATCTAAATATTTTATGACATTTGAAACTAAGCAATGAGTACAATAAAGTGTCTTAAAATGTTTGTGCACTCGTACAAAGAAAAGCAGAGCTAAATATCACTCGTGACCAGAATATTTTCATTGTATGCCTTTTCCAATCATGCTGTAAGTTTGTCAAAATGTGCAAAGAGCTTGAAAACATTATTCATTCAGTGTGTCCTGTGTGCATATACTATTGTTCAAAAGTTTTTTTTTAAACTAAATTAATACTTTTATTCAGCAATATTTAGTTTTAGTTTTAGTTAACTAACAATCCTGGGCTGGAGGCAGAACAGCTAAATGCAAGCTTGTAGTCAATTTTAAGGAAATAATGGGGTTAAATATGACTAAATGATTGGAGCATGGAGTGTTGCATACATAACCGAAGAGAAGTTCACCGATGGATCAAGAAAATAGATAGTGAATTTTCATTTCATATCGACTTTAAAGAAACACCCAGTAATGACAGATCATTTACTCGTCCTCATTTTAACAAAGCTGTTTCACTGCTTTCCCACCAATTTAAAGTCATAAGACGTGACCCGCATGAGTTTTTGAGTTACAGTTTTAATCATATAGGCTATTCACAGCAGAACAATAGCTTGTGCTGAACGCATCTTCTCATGACGGAGTGTATTGAATGTGTGTGTAATTGGTGCGTCTTAATAAGCACATCCACTGTGTTAGCTTCTAATTACATCACACTCCTACAGCATTACTTGTCAAGTCTTTCTGTTGCAAACACCCGCAACAATCCTCTTCTGCCCAGCATTCACTGACACTGTATTGTCGGCGTTATTATGCAAGTCCTTGCAACTTTTACTTTTAGTTCGTGCCTTGCTTTGACCCCATCTGGTATGGGACTGACCATGTGCAGCTGACACCGGTTGTCCATCTCTCGGAACAGGTGCGTATGTTTGTTTGCACCAGAGTCCACCTGTTCTCCCAGCACACCGTCTGAGAGCCGCGGTTATCCGGCGGCTGACTTGGCTCGGGGTCGCGCTGCAGAGGGCAAGTCGGAGATCAGGAGGCAATGTGACGGTTTTGATTGATGGATTCAGCAGTGCGGGTCATGTTGACCTCTTTTAGGTCATTTTCACATGGGACGGTGATCTGGTAACTAGTCAGTGTAAGTGTTTAAGGCCTCTCTTGGCACATGACTGTAAAATGAAACCTGTCGTCAATCACTCGCCCTCATGTTTTAATCCTGTCAATTCACTAATAACAGTTATATTCTGACTTTCAGTGTTTATTACAGGCTTTCAGGCTGTGTGTTTCTTGGCGGCACTTTAAGCCTGAGGCTTTGGCCATAGTGGGTTTATTTTTGTTGGCGAAAAACAAAAATAACTGGTCAAATTTGGTCTTAAACATAAATATTTATTCAACTATGTTCACTGAACTTGTAAAAAGCAATTCTGTTCAAATGTACAAGCTGTATAAAGACCTGTTCACACCAAGAATGATAACTATAATAATAACGATAAAGATATTGCATTAAAAATCGTTCTAAATTTAGAAGAAAAGCAGAATCCACATCACAGCTATAACGACAAAAACACTGAGGAACAATATCATTGAAATCACTTTCAAAAAGATTTTTTTTCCAGCTGATGAATGACAAAAACATTTATCAACCAATCAGAATCCATCCTGCTTTAAAGAGCACAACCATTTAAAGCAGCAGACAACTTATAATAAAGTGTAGGCTAATAATAAACAGAAATTCAGTGTTTTATGTACTATATATATATATATATAATATTATATACAAGTTTTCAAGTTTTGATTGATCGATGCAGCAGTGCGGGTCATGTTGACCTCTTGTTAAGTCATTTTACCATTCAGTGTGAGTGTTTAAAAGGGTCCTATTATGTTTTTTCACTTTTTTAATTTTAGTCAGTGTGTAGTGTGTATGTTTGGGCATAAAAAAGATCTAGAAAGTTACAAATATGTTTTTTCACTTTTTTAATTTTAGTCAGTGTGTAGTGTGTATGATTAGGCATAAAAAAGATCTACAAAGTTACAAATCTCAAAGTCCACTCCAAAGGGAGATATTTTGTTTAAAAAGAACTACAACGAAAGGCTCGTTTGGACTACAGCGTTGTTTTCCGGGTTTTGTGATGTCACAAAGTGGCCCATTAAAATATCATTAAAATAAATCCCGCTTATGGAAATTTGAATGTTTGGGGGGCGGGGAGGGGCGAGGTTGTGGTTAGAACGCTTGGTTGAGTGCATCAGACAAGACAAGGACAAAGAAGAAGATGTGCTTCATGTTTTATAATACATAAGTAATTCATAACTATTAAAATTGACAGCAATGCATATTTACAGTACCTTTTGAATTTCTGAATTTTTTAAATAAACATAATACATATCACCGTTGCACTTATCTGTACATAGTAAATGCAGTTATTTTTCAGCGGGTGGGGGTGTGCCCGAAGCGTGAATCCTTATTCAGAAAAGCACGGAAAACAACGTTTGCTAACGGTTGCCTGTTACATTATAGTACATAAAATTGCACTTACCACATAAACAGAGTAAGTAGGAGAGATGACTGAGGATGATGGCAAATGATTTGTAGATTCTGAGCACCACTGACAAAACATCGAATCTTGTAAAATGTGTGGTAAGTACTGTTGCTCCATTGTATAAACAGAGTACGTGCAGTCGCGGATCTCGAAAGTGAAAGTGAAACTAAAAAGCGCTCCCATCTCGTATTTATTCCCTTTAGGGGTTCGGGTTCCGTACGTATACACATCATTCTATTTCCGAAAACGGTATTGGGATGCCATCGTCTATCGGCCCAGTTACCACTCTAATGTGTCTTGCAATATCCGTGCGTGCAAATATTCTGCGCAATCCTCTTGTTCAATATTCTCGAGGTCTGAAACCGGCTCAAATTGATATGGCAATATTGACGCCATCCAGAGCAGACGGAACTTGCTGCATTGGCAAGGGGCGGGGCAGTACTGAAACACCGTCTAAGCTGTTCGCCAATCACAACGCACTGGGACAGCTAACCAATCACAACACATTTAGTTTTTCCGGAAGGCGGGCCTTCATCAAACCCGGAACTAATCGAGCCGTTCATGCCAGGCTGGAGAGAAAGGTATTGTAATAATGTAAATTATGTGAAAAACACTGCGTTTTTCGAACCACCAAGCATGAGAGCATGTTCGAGTACACCCCCAAAACAAAATGAAGACTTTGTAAAATTGCATAATAGGACCCCTTTAAGGCCTCTCTTGGCATTGAGGGTACATGACTTGAAAATTAAATCATGTCATCATTCACTCGCCCTCATGCTGTTCTAGACCTTCTTTCCTGCACACACTCCCTGAACTTTTCTGATCCGTACCTGCGCGCACACACACACACACACACACACAGAGAGAGAGAAAGAGAGAGAGAGACAATGAGAGAGTCATCACTGCCTTTCTATCAATAACTACAGCTCAGACAACACACACACACACACACATCAAAAGTTGGCATCTTTTTCATTTCCTGTTCTCTTCTCTCTCCTTAATGGCTTTGCACAATTCTACTTTGCTCCATTTCTTTTTTTTATCACTCCATTTATTTTCACATTTACTTCACTCGGCTCATTTGAAGTTTGTCCTCTCCTCTTTTCTTCTTTGTTCTCTTGCACACACACACACACACACACACACACACTTGCAGAACATGACATGCCATTTGCCGGTGAGTGCATCATAAGAGTGTGTTTGTGTATGTTTGGTCACGCTGTGATGCGTATTGTCAGAGGAAGTCACGTTATTGACTGCTGTGGTCTTTGATGCAGGGAATATGGGCCGCTGAATGTCAAATAAATGTGTGTCACTAAAAAGGGATTTTTGTTCTATTTAGACACAAAAACTGGCCAATTTGACTAGATTTACCTTAATGAGCATAAAATAACAGATATGGAACAACCTACAACTTACAAATTATGACAACAATAAGGATAAAGATCTCAGGTACTGATATGTGAGTTTGAATATCATTTTGCTTGACCTTTATAGCCATACTGAAAGCAACAATAGATAATTTACCTCAGATCTTAAAAATAAATGAAAGCAAGCGTACGTTGAACCCAACCGCTGCGTCAAAACAACCCAATAGCTGGGTTTGTCCCTTTTTAACCCAGTGCTGGGTTATATTTAACCCAGCATTTTTTAGAGTGTAGTTTAATGAAAGTAAACTTTTCTTACAGTTTATTGCTGAATTTTACTGTATCTGCACCCCTCCATTTATGTTGTATACTGTAATAGCAAAAGGATTCCTGTTTCACAAAAGGAGGTTTTTGTACCAGTGTTTTGAATTGATCTCACTAGTGTTCTCTAGGCAGTGAAATAGTGTGTGTATTTGACAGGTTTGTGTATCATCTGAGGCCAACGTTTAAGTCTGACAAAACAGAACATGTTTTTGACTAAACTATTTGATTTTGACCTGGAAGTTTGAAGTTTGCACAAGTTGGTGTGTCGTTTTGAGATTGTGTTTATAGTTGTGAGAAAATGGTGAATTGTTTCATGAATTGCGTGTTAGCAATCGAAAAAAAAAACTGTAATAATGTTCAAAAGTGTTATTTATTATTATTTTTTTTAAATCATAAACGTATCCATTTTGTTTGGAGTGTAGTGCGCTTCCAGAGAGAGCCCGCCCACACACGGTTCTGATTGGCTGTGATATTTGATCGATTCTGTCGCGTTGTATAGTCGTGTCGCGTTGCATCTGGTGTGCACAGTCAAATTGCTTGTCACTGGAATCTTGTCGCACCGCGTCTGGTTACGACACGGTGCTATTTTCATGCAGCTCCTTGCACAATAGTATACAGTATGTTGTGACCTCAAAACACTTTTACCACAGTGTAGGATTTGCACACTAATATATTTTGATATTTGCATCATATAACCAGCTTTGTATGTATGGCTTTTCTGACATGGTAAAATTGCTCGGTAGCGCACCTGGTACAACATTGCACTTGTGATGCAGAGCACTTATGAGTCCTATAAAAGCTCAAAGCAAGCTAAAATAGCATGGTTGTTTCAGCAAATGTGTTTTTTTAATCTCACATATCATCTGTATCACCATTTAAGCTCTGTTTCTGATAAAACACACTTTAGCGCCACTCACTAACCATTTTACTTTGAAAGTGTCACAAAACATGCAAGATGCAATGTAACACAGAATTTGCAGAAATGTCACCACAGGTGGATTTTTCCAATTATCCTTGTTTGAAATGTAGCCAACGATAGTTTAAAAACAGCTTGTGTTCTTTTACTTCTAAAACAAAGTTGAATCTTCATCTTGTTAACATCTTGCACTCGATTTATCATTCAGTGGCTTATTTATTTTAAGCCTACTGCTATTATCGCAATCAAAAATGACAAAGAAACAGGAAACCACACTAACTAGAGGAAACAGCACCTGAAAGATGGTGTGACTTCTTCAAATGAATGTGACATTTGTTGTGTGCGCTTGAGTGAGACAAAAGAAAGAGAGACAAAAAAAACAAAAAAAATCTCAGTGTTTTAGTCCTGTTTATTTGAGGTTATTTATGTGCAGTGTGGTGTAAGAAGCTTGATTTATGACTTAAATGAAGCTTAACGAACAAAACAAGAAGAAATCACTATAACACACCATATGAAGATGATAAACAACAGAATCAAACATCATATTAGGTAAATAAATCAAAACAGCAGATGGGTTTTTGCACTAACTGGAAATAGCGGTAAATGGCGTTAGATGGTATTTATACTTAGTGCAAATAGTGGCAGATACCATTTACATCTTGGTATATTTTAGTAAATTATAAAACACTATGCAGCATTAACAGCATATTCAGTGTATGTTTATTAAAATCATAACTGGATGCTGCTTTATTGGGACCACACTTGTCCCTGTCCCTAAAGCCCACCCTTACATGACCCCTAACCATGTTGAAATAAATAAATGCCTATTTCATCTGATATGAGATGGGAATTCATAAAGGGATTGAAAAAAAAAAAAACCCTCAGTTCGGATTTGTGAAAAACTAAATTCAGGGTCCTTACTCTCCACACCACTGCTACTGTTACCAGACATGTTTCTTTTGTAATTTTGTCAATAGTGGCCGGAGTTTGAGTAAATAGCCTTTTCCAACATATTTTTGTTAAAAAAAATACATACATAAAAATAAATAAATAAATAATAATAAAAAAATAAGATAAGTTTAGGTAATACACAAAAATAGATCAACCAAGATAAGACGTAGGAAATGAACTGAGACTGCTGAATAATAGATACATACTATGATCCATCTCTTCACTCTTTTCATCCCCTTTGCTGCTGTGCTAATATTTACTGTCCCGTATTACTGATTCTGCTCTGTTTACTTGCTCTTCCTTTCCCTGAGGAAGCTGTGGATTCATTCCCAGTATGTCCTTGTTTTCTCTCTGAAATCTTTATATTATCTGTCTCATGCTGGAACAAGACATTGAGCTGAGATATGAGATATCATGCAGGATCGCTTACTTATCAACATATTTTAATGACAAAAAAATATAGATTATTTTATTTTATTATTATCTTCTCACTCTATGACCAAGACCATTTGTGAATGGAATTCACAAAGCTTATTCATGATCATTGACATTTATTGTTTAGTAGAAATGTTGGGTAATTAGCGCCATTTTGGATAATTTCGCTAATTTTTGGTAAATATGCTTTCAGCTAATAATAAAAACCCTGGTTGATGCCTCTCAATGGTTTACATCCATGCACATATACAGTTGCATACAGAAGATCTGCAGATTCTGTCTGGTCCTGTTTGCAAACAATAAAAAAAAATGTTATGTAAAACTCATCTTTTGAACTTTTGACATATTTTAGAGATATTATTTTGGCTTTTAGAACTTAACATTAAAATAATATTATTTAAAATAAATATGTAAAATTGTAATACAAATATTTTCTTATGTCTTATGCATGAATGTAAATATTTGTAGTGCTGCTAAAATGGTTATACATTTAATTAATCCATATATTTAATGAAATTATTTTTGAGCGTGTGAGCGGAGTAAAAAATCTCATGCAAAATTACATTTTCAGCTAAAATGTCTGGGTATTAATGTTCGTTGACTGATTGAAGTGTCAGTGCACAACTAATGCATTTGATCAACATCATAAACATACATTGTAGGACAGCTACTTTTTATCTTTGCATGTCAAAGCATTTAATTTCAACCAGATACATTATTTTGAAAGAGTCAAATTCAAAGTTCCCTGTGAATGTAGACGGTCCCCATACAAATCCCCTAAATCATCAAGCATTTATGTTATTGCCAATTTGCAAACGACATCCATTTATAATCTTAGTGATGAAAGGGGTTTCAGAAAATAAACACATTTAGCAAAATGGATCCATTAAAGTATGCAAATACTCTACTAAACGCTTGCTGTGGAGAATCTCTCGGGGATGTTTGCTTTATTTTAGAACGTCACTAATTCTGATTCCGCACTAGAGCTGTTAAAACACTTAATGCCATGCTCTTTAGAGGACAGAAAAACAATGTTAAGTACCATCACAACTGCTAAATTGTTCGCATATTTCGAAGTTAGCGACATAATTTGTTCAATTGCTTTTGGTGATTGTGTGTAACAGTAGTTGAAGAATGAAATAGCAAGTCGTGTTTTCCAAGTCAAGGAGGAATTATAGTTTATCCAAATAGATTGCACATTAAAAACACATTAATTTCTGTTTGTTCGACACTTTCTGCGTTTTGCTTGATGAGCCATTATATGAAACGTTGTTATGGGCTTCTTTAATGAATGAATGAAGTTTCTCGACTGTGCTTCATTTACACCTGGTATGAAGATCCATCTTGTAAACATGTGATCGGATCACTGAAATCACATTCTGGGGCTCAGAAAGCACATCTGAAATTGCATTTATAGAGAACCACATATACCTCTTCTCAGCATGTGTGACATGAACGTACTGTGATGTGCTGATGTAAAGTGAAATGTCATGAAATCAGAGACTCGACGAAATCCAATCCCAAGTGGTCACTTGAAGCGCATTTGAGACGCATGTTGAAGCGCATGTTATTGCCAGTAATGAATGGGGGGGAAGGACTGCAGCACATGCTTGGCTTTCACATTGTTATTTGTGTGTCCTTCATTCCAAACTTGAGAAAGGTAACCCGGGCAACCCTGCAAGGTCTGGAGTGGTATGATAGAGGAAAGAAAGATCAATCTTGAGTGCAATCATTGGTTCTCTGGAGAGAAGAGTTAGGTATATTCAATTAATCTTAATTAACCTCTAAAGAAGAGCTACTCTAGTTCTGATCCCATGGGGAGAGTCGCTGTTGAGAGAACATGAGCACGTCTAAGCAGACTGTATGTAAGATGATTTCTTTGAATAGTTGTGCATATGATTATCAGTACAGTATAAGACGGTGGTTCTCAAACGGTTTTTCCTCATGACCCTGATGGTGGTGACCCAACAAAGTGCAAAACGTGTATTGTACAAAGTAAACAAAAATCTATTAATACTCTCACAAATTCCCCAAAAATATGCAAAAGTTTTAACATGAACAAAATGGTAAAGTAAATGCAAAAACATTAACAATGTTAAAAGTATTAACATTAACAAAAGACTGCTAGTTTTAATTCCCAAATATATATATATTTTAGGTGTGTCTCACATTACTGACTAAACGAATCAATCAATCAATCAATCTTAAATTGTATTTAGCGGCAGACGGCACTAAGAGGCTATTGCATCTGAATTCTTCATGTATATATATATATATATATATATATATATATACAGAGTTCTGGCATGAAACTCTAGATGGCGCAGTCCGATAGGTCTAACTCAAT
>NW_015666578.1:978494-980155 GCF_001515625.1 Sinocyclocheilus rhinocerous
AACTTCAGGGATCTTATCTATGCACAATCAGCTTGTAACACTCCAAAGAGAAAGGAAAACTTGAAATCGCATCATATGACCCCTTTAAAGCACTGTACTGCATGCTTGGAAGCAAATTATGCTATGTTCATGTTTTGAGGGTATGATCACAAATGACACCAAAGTTGCCCTCACTGACTGTATATACTAGTATTGCTGTCTTGACCACTTGTAGGGCAAGTTTAGATGACCTTTGCTTACTTTTTTAACAATTATATTTTTTACTAGCTGGGTTTTAGATGTGGTATACTGTTAGGGGATTTGTTGAAATTATGCATGTTTCTCTACCTTAAATGCAAAACACTAATGGTGATTCAGAAAGGGTAGAACTGACAAGATCATTTGTGAAAAATATACTCCATCCTTGTATATTACAAGAAGAGAGGAGTCTGACTAGTACCTCATATTGAAGCAGTTAAAATTGATTTTCTTTATGAAAAATCAGAACTGTATATTGTATTGACCTGTACTCTCAAAAAATTTACAATGATTATGATTATGATAAAGGTGATTTTAAAAAATAAATGAAAATGGCACTGATCAGTTTGCATTTTTTTAAAACTGATATTTAATCTGTCACATAAGAACTGGCTCTTACTGACAAACAAATACAGAGTTCTGGCATGAAACTCTAGATGGCGCAGTCCGATAGGTCTAACTCAATCTGACCTAATGACATCATTATCACATGGCACAGCTGATTGGTTCTCTCCTGTATCGGTAGCCAATGAGCTCGCTGCTCAACATTCAAACATATGACTAGGGCTTGCCTCAGAAATCCTTCACCTTCCCCAGCTCCACCTGCATAGCGCTGCTACGAGGTGATTCATGTACGCTATATGGGGTTATTTCATGTATGTTATATGTGCAGCAGCAGTATTTCTTACATGCTCACAGCAGCATGTTGTGGATGTATTGACAGTAGCAAGTCTCGGTACTTGCTCTGCCGCAGCAGCAGCAGCGTAGCAGATCTATTCCGCCAAGACCAAATACATTAACATTGTCATGTACATTACCATGCCAATCCCTCAGAGAGTTGTCATGACAGAACCTTTTTTCACAAATTAGAATTTTTTAAATTAAATTAAATTAATAAAAAGGAGCATCTAGCCCCACTTTACCTTACTTATTTGCACTGCTCTACATAAGATATGCTTTTGGTATGTTAAAAGCAATATATTTTGTTTAGTATTTGAAATGTGTAGAATTTTAGTCTGGTTGTTTTTGTTTCTTTTTTATTCAGTATTTCCTCCTGCTTTTGATGATTTTTCAGGTGGTGAAGCTTAAACAGATAGAACACACATTAAACGAGAAGAAAATATTACAAGCAGTGTCCTTTCCTTTCCTTGTGAAGCTGGAGATGCAAAAGTACATGAACAAAATGGTAAAGTAAATGCAAAAACATTAACAGTGTTAAAAGTATTAACATTAACAAAAGACTGCTAGTTTTAATTCCCAAATATATATATTTTAGGTGTGTCTCACATTACTGACTAAACGAATCAATCAATCAATCAATCTTAAATTGTATTTAGCGGCAGACGGCACTAAGAGGCTATTGCATCTGAATTCTTCATGTATATATATATATATATATATATATATATATACAGAGTTCTGGC
>NW_015666578.1:980247-980506 GCF_001515625.1 Sinocyclocheilus rhinocerous
AGTAAATGCACATTAACAATGTTAAAAGTATTAACATTAACAAAAGACTGCTAGTTTTAATTCCCAAATATATATATATTTTAGGTGTGTCTCACATTACTGACTAAACGAATCAATCAATCAATCAATCTTAAATTGTATTTAGCGGCAGACGGCACTAAGAGGCTATTGCATCTGAATTCTTCATGTATATATATATATATATATATATATATATATATATATACCGTATTGACCCGAATATAAGACGATGTTTTTT
>NW_015666578.1:980684-992259 GCF_001515625.1 Sinocyclocheilus rhinocerous
TTTCTTACATGCTCACAGCAGCATGTTGTGGATGTATTGACAGTAGCAAGTCTCGGTACTTGCTCTGCCGCAGCAGCAGCAGCGTAGCAGATCTATTCCGCCAAGACCAAATACATTAACATTGTCATGTAACATTACCATGCCAATCCCTCCGAGAGTTGTCATGACAGAAATATATATATATACACTGGATTTGGATTTTGTCACTCTGGAATTTGGTTGTCACCATGCATAACTGAACAGAAGGAGATTACGCAGAAGTAAAGTGACGACCCTATTCAGCTGCACTGTGAATGTGTGCCTTTATGACTTTGAGCTTTGCGGGGACTGAGAGACATCTGATCCCTCTACGGTCCAACCATCCTCTCATTTCTTTTTGTAGAGCTTATGCTAACCGATTTCATTGGTGAAATTCAAGTGAAGTAATTCAGCCCACACTCTCTGGTGCACTTCTTAGGGCACTCAATACGGGGCCCTAAAGAAATTCTTAATGCTTTACCGCAAGACTAGTTTTGAGGGTGGCGGACTCATAAATCTGAAAGCAGCCACACAGAGACACATTGAGAGGTGCTTTGATGGAGTCAGTGAATAGACCAAGCAGCTGACACCTTTCTAACCGCAGTTAAAAGCTTCAACTCAACCTCTTCCACCTCCTTTCACAAGAAAGAGAAATACATTTTCCCCCTAAAGGCAATATGAAAATGTCATATTCCCAGCTCCGTCGTCGTCCTCTCCTCCCATCCTTGCAGAAAGAGAAGCGTGCAGGTGCTGAATAACGGCAGGCAGAGTGATAATGAGTCTGATTAGCGTTGCATGTTCTCTAATGCTCTATTCATGATGCTTATATGTGTATAAAAGTGTAACGGGGCGGAAGAACCAAAAAAAGGCTTGTATAGCTCAAGCTCTAATTTATATCTCACTGTGCGGGAGAGAAAAAAATGAACGGACTAAATGAAAAATGGGAAGGTGGCATTTATAATGACAGCCACATTTCCTTCTTTCCACTTTTCTTTCTTTCTTCCCTAATGTTTTCCTCCTCCCGGCAGATCGGAAGGTAATGGATGCGAAGCTGAGAGGATGAAACCTTATCTTTCCTCTTGCTTTCTAAAAACACTTTCCCTCAGGTGTTCAGCTTGTCTACTGAGGTGTACGCTCAGGGAATAAGTGTGTGTGTGTTGTACCGAACAAATGTTAAAGGGCTATGAAAGGACTGTTAAAACAGAATAACATTTAAAAAGCCACCTGTAACCAGTCCATTCAGTAAAGAATTCAAAAGGGAAGAAACACAGTAATTGCTACTTTTACAGCACTGTGAAGTGTTTTAGTGGCGTTTGCTAAGGCAAGCATGATCACTGATACTTGTAAAGTTGGGGATTTGAACAAAACTGTAACCTTTGCTTGGATTTTGGCTAAAACAGATTTTTTGGCTTTCTGACTATTTAAGCCAGAGCTAGTGATCACAGTTTGCTTTGTTTTACATGTCATTTAATGGTGAATCAAAATGAATATGGCGTCAAAATGAAAGTCTGGCATGATGGCTCATTCAGGTATAACACAGCAGTCTCTCTGAATGTCTTTACTGAAAACACCAGAGAAATTGTGAAATGTGTTTATAATTTTTTTCTTTGTGTGTAAGAATGTCCATCTGCCTAAAAATGATACATAATGTTTTTAAGTGTAGTATACAGTTACAGTGGACATTTCTATTTATTCAATAAATGCAGTTAGGATAATAATACTCAATAGGGCTGTTAACAATTAAATGAAATCAACAAATCTTTCTTTGCACTGCAGAAGTGGCACACAAGCTGCATCTGAAGTACATTTAGATGTATTTACACAGACTGTTTAATGCGGCTCAGAGATGCAATGAGGGCATTTACTGCAGTTACAAATGCATAAATAAGGTTATGAGATTAATGTGTTAAATACAAAATATACTGAACATAGAACCATGAAATGACACTTTAAATATGAAACTAAAACCACCAGTAGGTGGAGTCTTAATGACTGAGTCTGTAACGGGGCTGACGAGACGTGAGACGTGTGGATCCATCTGCAAGCTTTTATTTAAGAGACGTGGTCATAACAGGCAGGGTCGAACAATGGCAAATCATTGATTTACTCACTCAACCGTTTTCTTTCAAACGTTTGATTGATTCAGCAATGAAGCAGCTGACCAGCTGATTTAAGAACAATGTACTAGCATACTTCTCCTGCTAGTTATGTTATAGAAAGATATGATAAATTTAGCAACTGAGATTATGAATGGCTTATTGAATTTTTCATTCACCCGATTTGTTTAAAATTTGTTGGAATAATTTAGGGACGAAACAAGTGTTGATCAGGGGCGATTTAACGCCCCAAGAGCCTGCAGATCCAGTGACGTGCTCTTCCTCAAAAAGTGCTGAACTTAGTACCCTGATAACTTGAAGCATAGAAGACAGCCAATCATACATTTGAGCATAACACCATCCAGAAAAAAAAAAACATTGGAAAAAAAAAACTGGATCAACTTTGAGAAAGAAAGAGAGAAATAAGGAATTTTTTACTGTGGCCTTTCCGAGACTGTAGTGTGAAAGTGTCGTAAGTGTGACAGTAGAAGTTGGAAAAGTGTCACTACATCAGTCAGGGGAGTCGAACAGTCAGGAAAAGTTTGGTGCTGACAGATGGTCAGACAATGATATGGAGCTCATTTTCAGAACTCGTCGTGTAGCTCAGTCGTATATTTTAATCTTGAGGCTGTGAATAATTGATGTGGGGTTGGAACATAAGGTGAGGTGATGCTGAAACGCTCTTTTTTTTGATGATCCTGCTCCACTCTCATACTGACACTCGAAGTTTGGGGGCATTTTTAGTCATTTTGATGGCAGTTTTACTTCAAACCCCCATTATAACATGCACTTTTAAATGTACTTAAGTGTGTTAAGAAACAGTCATAAAAGTGTAGGCTACTCCCTGTAAGTGCACTTAAGTGGCATTTATTTCATTTTTTTCACATATATATATTTTTTTAGATTTAAATGACACTACATGTGCACATTCAATACAGTTAAGCACACTTCTTTTTCACAAGCATATGCTTGTCCTTATGCCCTCAGCAAGCAAAGGCAACTGTGGTAAAGAATATTAATCAATACAATATTATTTATTAATATGATTATTGGTTTACATCATTTTATTTAAATAATAAAGTGTCAGGATATCATTAACATGCTCGTGGTTGTGACTAGGTAACCAGTCAAGTTCCATAGGATTTCAAGGCAGTTCATAACAATGATTTGCATTGTATTCCACTTGTGAATGTTTGTTAAATCATTAACAGGTGGACTAGATCTTTGTTTCTCACTCATTCTCTGTTCTCAGAGATAAAAGTGTAGCTAGTCTTCTTCGTGCCTCTCCGTCTGTATTTATTATCAGTATGTGGGTCAGTTTTTCCAGCCGCCGTGTTGCTGTAAACACGAGCACACAATTGGCGATCCATCATATATGTGTAATTCCCATCTCAGTGCCTTCATAACTCCAGCTCTGGCTTCAGACTGACAGCAGACAGAATCTCCACGTTCCAGCAGTGGAAGCACACGGTCCCCGATAAACACCTGGACTCCCCGGCGGACTGAACTTACCACAGACAGCAGGAGCACACACAAGCTTTACTCCTCCGGCTGCCAGGAGGCCGAGCTCCAGCGTCTGCGCTCGCTGTCAAATGATGGATTGTGCTTGCATTGTTGGGAGGTTTGGAGATGACTGAGGAGAGCAGACCTGGACTTTTTTTTGGACTTCCTTGTGTTTCTGACACTTACTCAGAAGGACATTTGCTTTGAATTTAAATTCAACATGAAAACTTTATACATGTTCCTCTTAATGTGAAATCATCAGTGCTCCATCATGACCTGAAACAGATAACTGACCATAGATTCAATCAGTGCTACTGTAGGTAGTGACTGATTACATGTAAACCGAATTACGTAATCAGATTCCAAAAATTAAGCACTTGTAATTAGATTAAGTTTTAAAATGCTCTTAATCTGATTACAGTTACTTTTTATGGATTACATTATTACAGATGATTCACACAATGGCAGTTAATTATTCATAATTTACTGATTCCCCTTAATTATTATTCTTTTTTTTTTCTATTTTAGTATTTCCTTTCTTAAAAATCTTGAATATCTCTTAAAAAAAATTTTTTTAATCATATTTTATGTCATAGTGTTTAGCTTTGACTCTATTTACAATATAGAATGGCCATGTAAATGACATGTAAACACATTTGTGATCCAGGCTTCTAAATTTGGGGACAAAAGCATCTCTCAGTCAACCGGACCTTGCATGAGACTAATAATTACACAAGTTACTAAACGCTGGTGATATATAGCTGTGAAACACTGTCTTCATCATATCCAGTGACTTTGACTAACTGATTCTTGAAGAAGAGAGAGAAAAAAAAAAATTCTATAATAATATATTAAGTAATTATATAAGTTGTGTGAACCACACATTCACATGTTCACAGTTCTCTGATATCAGTTAATGGTCACACTGACATGCAGGTAAACAAATCAAATATTTCTATTTTTTTTAGTGTTCAATTTGATTATTTTGATATATTTGAAAATAATTTATATATTTTAATTGGACATTTTTATGATTTAAATAATCATTAGTGAGTTTACATTCACATGTTGCTTTGGCATCTAACTGAAATAAATACGTTGAAGTACTAACATTACTGAAACTAAAACTGGAATAAAAATAAATTAAAGCTCAGTAGAAATATTTATAAAAAGTGAGTAAAACTTAGGCTAAAATTAAAATGAAAACCTACATATAACACATCTCATTCAAAATTGTAATAAATACTAAAACAGTATTTAAATAATTCTAAGGATAAAGATTAATAACTTAATGGTGCATGTTTGGGATGAAATGTCAGTTGCTGTGGTGGAGATGGACTAAACAAGCTACGATCAGCATTAGTGTTGCTACAACTGTGCTGAAATAGTTGCAAGCATATCAGTTTGAGTCAGCCAGCGCTACTCGTACATTACCAGCTGATGGACTTGTCACGCGTGGGAGCCATAAAGAAAATTAGTTCCCATCCAGCCCTGAGATAAATTGTTCAACAGGATAAGGGGAGACATTTGTAACCGTTTGACTGTAAGTAATTGTCATGAGTTGATAGCCCGTGTCCTATACTTAACCATCAATAACACTCTCTGCCTCCAGAGGATCATTTCTCTAACAGAAACAATACCAAACAACAAATATTTACTATCTTTATGGCCCACAAAACATAGCAATGCTTCTCATTGAAGCAGGGTGAGTTACTCTGAGAGAAGCAGCAGTGTGGCTTTGTTCCAAATCTCAGTGAGCTGCCCTGCTGTCTATTAAGGCAGCATTCTCATTCAAATGGAACCTCAAATGTGACTAGTTTAAAACACTCAGTAGCCATCACTCCATGTGTTACAGTAATTGTTTTGAATACAGCTAGGTGTTAACAAGCGGCATATTGCATAAAATACTTTTCGGCATTTAATGGAAAATTATATAATCCATATTTCTCAAGATTTTCTTTTCACTGTTTTGTACTGGATTGTATCCTGTGCAATGGATACATGCGAGTCTGCCTTAGAATTTGTTAAAACGATATCTTAGAAAGTAACACAATTATGCGGCCTACTCTGTGAAACTGAATTCATGCGTGGATCGTGATGCCTTAAAATACTGTCTATGTAGGAAGCTCACTCACCATATCTCTCATTTAGTCACGTTTTTCTTTGCTTTTGTTTTTATTCCTTTCTTCCATTTTGCTGGAGTGATGATCAGATTTATGACAGCGCTACAAATGGGAACCGCGGAACAGATATTAAACCTTCTAACAAACTATTGGCATCAAAGGAAAGCCATAAAGTGAAAAAATAAATATATATAGAGATGCGTGTGCGTGGTGAAGGAACAGACTGCACTCAGTGTGAGCATCAGACATCAAAGCCATCGCCGACACACGTATACCTGCATCTCCACGGCAGCTTTCGGGATGCGCTGTTCTGCAAATTACTTTTCTTGCTTTCAAAATAATGGTCACAGCATTCACACTGCGTTATTTATTTGCGCCGCTTTGTTCCGTCTCACCACACCTCTCAGGGCTGTCTGGAGACACGAGACGGCTTTGTCGAGGGGAAGTCAGGCCTCGTTTTCAACGCGCTGATCTCGGCTGGTTTTCATCTATGCGGTTTCTAATTAGCATACCACAAAGATGTTAAAATGCTAAAGAGAAATTCTTCTATCCTAATTCACCGTGTTTGACATTTCAGCGACAATACTGCTCGGGGAAAACAGTTGAGGTTTTCATGTAGCAGATACTCTTCTTCAAGTGTTTCCTCAGGGAAGCAGAACGCTCGTGCAGGCAATCAAACCTTTCTACAAGTGTTTAACATGTAGCGTAAGTACTGACCCCACAGGAAAATAAAATCACAAATGAGATCTCAATAGTCTCTTCTAGACAGCAGTGAGCTTTAAAAAATAACAGTAGACTGCAGCTGTGTAATGGACAACTCAGGCTCACTGGAAACACACGCCTGTTGCGACATTTTTGCAAAATTATATTATGTTGCTTCTTTTACATTTAATGTCACTTTCATAGTGAAACATCCAGTGAGTGGCGCTAAAAATCGGTTCAGTTTTATCCAAAACAGTTCAATATCAATCTGGTGATGTTTTATTATGTTAGTTGTTGTACATTTTGTGGCATTTCGGAAATGAAACGCCTGGTCAGTGGCGCTAAGGGCTAATGCTGTATTGCACTTGCAAATAACATACCACATCCGAAAAAAGCTTTGAGATCCTTCATCATGACTCAGTTTTAAAGTGCAACGCTGTACCAAGGATGAGCTACCGAGCAAGTTTACTTCATTAGAAAAGCCATACAAAACGTCAAAATGTATCAGTTTACAATTCATGCTCAATGGTAAAAGTGTTTTGAGGTCATAACATAGTATTGCGCAAGGAACCGTGTTGTTCAGTCGTAGTACAAGCAGGGTGTGACGGTTGGTCGGTATTAGTCCCGCCCCTCCTCCACTGTGATTGGTCAGCTGACTAAAAAGTGACAGTGATGAGCGCTGCGTTTCACCCAAAGTTGAACATTCTTCAACTCTCTGCACTGAGAAAAAAACGCCTGAGCGCTCAGAGTAAAAAAGACGCTCAACGCTCGACACGCTCTTAGCGTTTTAAAAACGCGGCGGTCCCATTGAAAACAATTGGAAAAAATTCACTAGCCTCAGGAAAAAATGCTTTGGTGGACACGCGGCCTAAAAGTTGTTGGGGTTTTACTGCCACTGGTGTTCTGTAGTCAATTGTATGCATAGGTATGTTTTTGTACTTTTGCAAACATGTATAGGCATGTTAGATTTGGAACATGGTAGCTGGTTGCTAGATGGTCTAAAGTAATTATTAGACCATTCTAACAAACTAGCTTTCAGCTGTCATTTAAGGTGGTTAAGCGTTTTTTTTTTAGTTTTTTTTTTTAGCCAGTGACTAGTTTGGACAAGCTAATGACGAACTTAGCATTTTCTCAACAACATTTCACACTGTGTACAGATTTGCAATTAAAAGTCAGAGATTTCAATATCTCAGACATTTATCATCAAATGATCTGAGTTTAAAATTGTTTCTGTTTGTTTTTGCAAAGTTTAAGTTGCTATTTCAAAGATATCTAACGGAAAGTTTCCTTTGCAATGAATGTGCAACTTCTGAGCAATAACATTTCCTCTGGGAGCACACACACACACACACACACACAAATAAACACAAACACAAACTCACGCACACACACACACACACACACACACACACACACATGAGCACACAGTTTTATATAATTATAATTTCATTAAATGCATAACTGAGCGCTTGCAGAAGCAAAGGATCATAGGCAAAGCCCGCACTAATGAGCAACATCAGTGTGTAATGTGTCAACACAATGCAGTTAAAAGAGCTCAGCAACTACTACACCCACAAACACATTTCTTTCAGACAGTTGATGTGATGGTGTGTGTTCGCACAATCATGCGTTCAGCTAAAAATGCCTAAATAGAACAGAATGGCATCTTGAGACACTGGACTTCTTTAAAGCTCACGTCACCTTAAAAGCACAGCGTTCTTGACAACCATCAAAGACTTTCTAGTGCAGTGGTTTTCAACCAGGGGCCAGGACCCACTAGGGGGCCTCAGCACACTTCCAAGAGGGCCACAGAATGACTTAAAATTATATGTATTATTAAAATAATAATAATAATAATAATAATAAAACATTAGTTCAGTGTAATGCAAGAATGCATCCTTTGTCAGGTGTGAGTGTATGTTATTGGCCTGGACAGAGTAGTTCAAACTGAGTCAACAGCAGGACTGAAAATGAAGCAGACACACCACAGGCAGTTTGAGATGAACAGTGTGCTCATAATGCCGGAGACTGGAGTAATGCCTCTGCATTATTAAAGCAACAGATGGAAAGGTAAACAAACAAAAGGAGCTCAGGCCCCGGAGCCACCCTAACCATAGTCCATGAGCAGGGTCTGGCACCGAGTCAGCCAGCCTCTTTAGCACCTTAAAATAACATGCTGCTATGAGACTATGTGCTTTCTGAGGCCCAAAAGGAACTGTGAAGTACAAAGAAAGTGCATCGTTTTTGAAGGAAGTCTCTTCTGCTTACCAAGGCTGTATTTATTTGATCAAAGATAAAGTAAAACAGTAATATTTAGAAATATTACTACCATTTAAAATGGCTGTTTTCTATGTGAATACCTGTTCAAATGTAATTTCTTCCTGTGATCAAAGCTGAATTTTCAGCATCATTACTCCAGTCTTCAGTGTCACATGATCCTTCAGAAATCATAATAATATGCTGATTTGCTGCTCAAGAAACATTTCTGATTATTATCAATGTTGAAAACAGTTCGCAATGTTGGAAACCGTGATATATTTTATTTTCCAGGATTCACAGATGAATAGAAAGTTGAAAAGAACAGAATTTATTTGAAATATAATCTTTTTTACCATTAAAATGTCTTTGTTGTTACTTTTAATCAATGTAATGCATATAAAAGTAAAATAATACAAATCGTCTCAGGTTACGTATGTAACCCTAGTTCCTCGAGGGAACGAGACGCTGCGTCGAAAACGCTTTTCTTCAAAAGTAGTCATAATGTATATGTACTATATATAATATATACTATGTTTGTAGGAGAGGAGTGTGTGTGTGTGTGTGTGTGTGTGTGTGTGTTTGTTTGTGTGTGTGTGTGTGTGTGTGTGTGTGTGTTTGTTTGAAGTGGAACGACTGTGAGACTTTCACACCAGCAGAACAGAGCGAGACAAAGCGAGCGATAATAATCTTTGACATCATAATTTCTCACTCTTCATGGTAGTGGTGATAAAAGCTTTACAGCTCTTCTGTAATAATCATTATCTTTGCTTTTCACAGACCGCAGCTTCTGATGATGGCAGCTCTGACTGCAAAGCTGTGTTTACAATGACAGAAAGTTCCTTCACAGACAACTGCGCACTGATCTGAAAATCCTGCTCTTAAATGACTGGAGATGGCAGCTGCGGATTATAAACCCATGTAATATAAGCCTGTCTTTGCTGTTTAATTTTGACAACTAAAGCAACTAAAATACTTCCTTGAGAGTTGCTCTCGCAGCTTTGCGAGAAACAGTGTTTAATCCGGTAGAGACTCGGTCATAATGATGGATCCTTTAAGACGCCAGAGAGCTAAACTTTTTCTAAAACACAAACTGTGAAGGGTTTCTGTTAGTCTTGTGGTCTGAAAACAATAGATACCAGCGGCGGTTGGTGGAAAATTTTCTAGGTAGGGTGCCACATCCAACGATTTTAGCACACATCCCAGTATGATTTATCTCAGTATAACAAAAGGAAACATATTAAGACTTGAAACATTTGAAATATCATAAAAAATGTCACATATGTTTAGAGCATTTTCTATTACTACAAGTCAAGCTGCAATACCACACGTAAATCCTAACAGACCACTATCCCAGTCGCCATAAACTGACTGCATATAAATATATACCTATCCATTCAGAATTATTAAACAGAGCAAAACACAAGTTAAAAAAGTAAATAAAAACATTCTGAATTTGTCGAACGTGGCGATCTGAAGGCAGCTCAGTGAACAGTTTCTCTGTCAGAGTGAGTGTTGATGCCCATATGTATATAAACACCACTGACCATCGCAAACTCCTCTAAAAACATGCTTCTTCAGCGAGTGTCCATTATAAAACACCTGCCAGACATGCAATCATAATGAAATGTGCTCGTGCAAAAAGCTATCGGAGAGCGCACAGACACGGTCTGTTTATTTGCAGACTAATAATAACGGACTCGAACGTGTCTAATAATGTACGACTCCTGTATGTCACTGTAATCGTCTTTACCTCCACTACAATCGAAATCAAAACTTTACTGGTGAGATACTGGTTTGCTTTATTCAGCCCATACCCGTTGCACAGTTAATGTTACGTATGATGACGGAAGCACGTTAGCGCTCGCCCTCCCAGAACTCATAGAGATTGAAAAAAAAAATTAAAAACTCTTTGTATGGAAGTCTATAAGAACAGTCTGGGCGATTCTTGACCAGAGTGAAATCGACCAAAAAGGGGCGGTACTCCACAGAATGTGACAACGCTGATTGGACTATATTTCTAGAGGCAGAACAAACAGTCTAGAACCGTGACAGCTAGCCTAACACTGTGGTTGAATGTGATAGAAAAAAAAATCCCTCCCTCCCTTTCACACTTTGGTGGAGCGTCGCCCTAATGAAGAAACTGCCCCTGATAGATACTGTGGGTAATTTCATTATTTTCACTTGCCATCAAAAATACAATGCTTTTTAGTGCAAATGCACCGCATGTGCATTTACAGACTGGTTAACAGTTTAGTTTAGGGACCAGTTCTCACTATTAACTAGTTGCTTATTAGAATGGATTACTAGCATAATGGCTGTTTATTAGTACTTATAAAGTACATGTTAATGTCTTATTCTGCATGATCACATTCTAGATCCGTTAATCCACTCCATACCTAAACTTAACAACTACCTACTATTAAGAAGCAGCAAATTGGGAGTTTATTGAGGAAAAAGTCGTAGTTAATAGTTAATAGAATTGGACCTTAAAGTAAAGTGTGACCACAGACTGTACTGGTAATGCATGATGATTCTTTTGCTGTGTATTTGGAATGATTCAGAAGTAAACCTGTATCCAGAAAATGTATTATTAGCCAGCACCTGTATGTTTTTGGACAATCTGCCAAGTATAGCCTAACAAGAGGAACATAAAAAATTAAATAAATCTCAGACTGAATAGCATTTCAATCTGAATTCCGCACTTACATCATGGCTACAGTGGAAGTGTCATCTCAGATCATTCACGGCATGACATTCACCAGTCTGCACTTCAGCAACAGCTGAACTCAAGCCCTTTCAGTGTAGACAGCTTCTTTGATTATAATGGGAGTGATTTCGTCTGGTCGTGTTGTGATATGCCGCTCGCATCTGATG
>NW_015666578.1:992382-1001438 GCF_001515625.1 Sinocyclocheilus rhinocerous
GTTTTTGAAAGAAGTCTCTTATGCTCACAAAAAGGCTGCATTTATTTGACAAAAATGCTGTAAAAACGGTAATAGTGTGAAATATTATTACAGTTTAAAGTAACTGTTTTCTATTTTAATATATTTTAAAATACAATTTATTCCTGTGATCAAAGCTGAATTTTCAGCATCATTACTCCAGTCTTCAGTGGCACATGATCCTTCAGAAATCAGTATAATATGCTGATTAGCTGCTCAAAAAAACATTTCTTATTATTATCGTCAATGCTGAAAACGAATAGAAATGTCAAATGAAGGATTTATTTTAAACAGATATTTTTTTATAATAAATAAAAAAACTGACACTTTTAATCATTTAATCTATCCACGCAAAATACAAGTAGTAATTTATTTCAAAAAAAAAAAAAAATGTTAGTGTAATTTTTTTTAATGTAATTTGACTAAATTCCGCCATTGACCAATCAGAATCTGAGTGCTGAGCGTGCATGTCTCTACTCAGATGTTCTGCTGTTTGTGCGAGTAGTTTGGTCCACTTTCCTAGGTCTGGCTGTAATTTCGCCCCCTGTAATGTAGCGTGAGAGCATGTGGTTGTGAGAGTGCTTCTGTTTTTAGATGCTACTCTAGATGGAGTATTATTAGCTTCTGTTGAGATCCTGCTGATAGCATGTTTCCCAAACACACACACACACACACAGGAGTGGGTCACCTCACACCAGCGATGAGTCTATTACGTGTGTTTCGTGCCTGACCTCCCCGTCCTCCAAGCCTGGAGCTAACTGAGCCGAAACTCACACCTCGACTTACACACAGAGCCGAGGAAAGCAGAGTTATTAAATGCAATTAAGGAACACAAAAGGCACTGAAAAGCTTTTAGCTGGAGTCTGAGATCAGATGTGGTACTCAATCATTTTTGCCTGAGATGATGCCACATCAGTACATGCGCCGTTGACAGTCTTTTCGCTTGCCTCATTAGTTTTAGTGCGGGTGATTAGCCTTTCTTCACACTACACACAATTCAAATTGGTTTTCCAAATGCAATTTTCAGAACTCACTGTCCGCACTGTTATTTTACAACAAATGAACCCCAAACAGATCTGTCTGTTTAGACAGTGTTGCCAATGTCCAGTAATATACAAAAATGACTGTATTGCATATATAGTGGCCAAAATTTCTATCTAATTCACTTTTGACTAGATTGAATGCCACATGAGAGCTTCAATGAGTAAATTTGAAATATTGCAGTACGTTTGAACCTTGAATGACAAAGAAAACAGGATTAAAATCCAATCCGACAGTTTTGATCAAAAATCCCAAGCCAGGCACATTGGAAAAACCTATTATTTCTGCAAAATAATATTACGCTGCTTCTTGCATGTTTCTCGAGACTTTCAAAATGAAATGTCCAGTGAATGGTGCTAAAAGCGTGTTCAGATTTGGTTCTTGTACAATTGCTGCAGTTCAGAAATGAAATGGCTAGGTTAAAATTAAATTAGGTTAATGCTATATCACTGTAAAAAAAAATCTGTGACATTTACGGTAAAGTACCGGCAGCTGTGGTTGCCAGAACTTCACCGTAAAAAATATGGTAGCAACATTTAAGGTTTTACAGACTTAACTTAAATTCACAATAAAATACCGTATTTCATTAACTGATGTGATATCAATAAACCAACATATTGAAGTAGTAATATCTGTTTTGAACCATTGTAATGCACTGATAACCACCAAAAACTGGTGGTGATGAGAAAGTCACATGATGAACCAAAGCTCATCACAAACAGCTTTTCTACGAGCTGAGGAGGACAATACTTATATATAGAAGGTGCACACAGTGTCATTCACACAGACACTAAACACCATCATGGTGACACACGTGATACTGAAATAATGCAATAACATTAATTGATGTAAGATTAAAACCTAGTGTACACAACTGATAAGAAAAAAACTAAGAAACATGTTATTTCAACAAAAAACATCAAATATGAAGTGTCATGCAGGGAATTCTGGGAGTGTCAATTTACGGTTTTTCACTGTAAATTATACAGTAACTTTTTCTTTTTCACTTCCAAAAACCGTATTTTTTACATTATTTTACTGTAAAATTACATTAAATGTAATTACATTTGTTCACCGTATATAGTATGGAAACTTACTGATAACCAGTTAACAGGTTTTTACTGTAGCATTTTTTACAGTCTTTTACTGTTAAAATCACAATGATTTTTTATAGTGTAGGTTTTGAAAATAACGTAACACGTACCCTAAAGCTAACCGATAGTGTTAACAAAAACAAACGTGAGATAAAAACTCAAAACTGAAGCAGCCATGACATTTTAGCTAATTGCAAGTGCAATGCTGTACCGGATGAGTCACCGAGCAAGTTTACTATGTCAGAAAAGCCATATTTATTGAGCTGAATATGTGAGGCAAACTTCAAAATGTATTAGATAACAAATAAAGTGTTTTGAGGTCATAATGTAGTTCTGTAGTAAAGACGTTTTTGAAAATAAGTCTTTCTTAATCCATAATCAGTTGCATCATAATTTGTGTGAAAAGGAATACAACGTGTTGGTGTTTTACTGCCATTAGTGTTTATCTCAACTGCAACCTGCAGGGAATTGTAAATGTAGGTATGTTTTTGGAGTTTTGCAAAAATGAAGGTGGAGGCACATTTTTCCAATCAGCCTAAAGGTTTTTGCTACTGTACCTTTAAGAGGTCTTTATTCAAGTACCTCCATTATGATCGGCTGACGTTTTTTTGCATGGGAAATCATTAAATGTGTCACTCTGGGTGCCGCTGTGTACGTGTGAAATCATTGTAAATTTCTGCACGTTTACAAGTGTCGAGTTCGACTTCAATTCAAGACTTATGTTGCACTTTCCCAAGTTTCCCAAGTTCAAAATATTTCAAAACATCACTTGTACTGACCTACATAAACAAAACACAATGTAAATTGGCCATCTAAATAGAGTTTGCTTCTAACAGTGTGTTATCTCTCTCCAGCTGGCTGCACGTTTGAGGAAGACTCCGACCCCAGCCTATGTGAATACAGACAGGCACAGGAAGATGATTTTGATTGGCAGCTTGTACGGACCTACAGCTGGCCGCACATGACCTCTGACCTTATACGAGGTGAGTTTTGATGTAATGTGCTGTAATAAACGCTTGATTGTAATAATGAATGTTTCCCATGTTTATCCGTAACTGTAAAACCTAATACAGCAATGCATGTGTCCTTAAGGGATAAAGCAATACCAGAATGCATCGCAACAAGCTCAATGAGAGAGAAAAAAAGAGAGAATATCATTTATAAATATTTTGGTAACACTTTACAATAAGGTTCCATTAATTATTGTTAGTTAATGTATTAATTAACATGAACAAACAATGAACAATACATTTGTTACAGTATTTATTAATCTTTGTTAATGTTAGTTAATGAAAATACAGTCGCTCATTGTTAGTTCATGTTAATTTACAGTGCATTAACTAATGTTAACAAGCACAGCTTTTGATTTTAATAATGCGTAAATGTTGAAATTAACTGTAATCCCTCAAATAACTTTGTTCTTTTGAAAAACATTTGTTTCCCTGAGCAGCTTTGCAGTCTTTTGTAAAAAACAAAAACAAAATTGTGTTTGTTTGCAAAAGAATTGCATATCCCCGAGTAACTTTTTGTTCTTTCACAAAACATTTGCATAAACTCGTAAAAGTATTGTGTTTCCCCGAAAAACTTTTCATTCTTTCATTTGCGTTTACTCTCAAAAGTATTGCGATCTCCTGAGTAACGTTGTGTTCTTTCTCAAAACATTAGCATTCACTCACAAAAGTATTGTGTTCCCCAAGTAACGCATCCTTTTGCAAACATTTGTGTTCTTGTGTATTCAGTAACTTTGCGTTCTTTCACAAAATAGTTGCATTCAAAATATTTGCTTTCAGTGCATCATCAAATCTGCTTCTGTGCTTTCAGTGTTTTTTAACCACGTAATGTTTGTTTTAGGTTTCAGAAATTTAAATAATGATCCTTACAAATATACATTTGATGAAAAGTTTTATTGATGTGTCATATACACATTGTATAGGTAACTTAAGCTTACTCTATTCTTCTCCCAGTTCACCGAAAACTTAGAGGATGAATTTACGTAAATTCCACAGCTCAGACTCTGTGCGAACAAGGCGGCACCCATCGCCCGTTATAGATCAACTAAAATGGTCATTATAAAGGTGTTTAAACTACTAAATACCTTTACGTACGCATATTTGGGAATCGGAATATCAGATATTTCATAATATAGTTAGCACGTTTGTGGCTGTGGTGTGTCATGTGACAAGCATGACGCGTTGTCATGGAAATAGTGCAATACGTTCTAAAATATTGGTCGCCTAAAAAAACTCGCGTTGGGGGGTCATCTAGAATATTTCAAAATCACATGCGAAAGGGTTAAAACCCATGTGGTTAGGAAGTTGCCTTAGAAGGTAGCAACTCACGTAGCCCTATAGTAGCTAACTATGTTTAGGAACAAAGCTTGTGTAAAAGTTAGTGTCTTTGTTCTGCAAACTCCTCATTGAAAGTTAAAGCAATGTGACGTGTAGGCAAGTATGGTGTCCCATTCTTGGAATTTGTGCTCTGCATTTAACCCATCCAAGTGCGCGCACACACACACACAGTGCGCAGCGTCCAGGATTGGGGTTTAGGGGTCTTGCTCAAGGGGTAATGAGTGTGGAAGAGACATTCAATCCCACCACCTACATTTCCTGCCAGTACTGAGACTCAAACCTGCAGCCTTCGGGTTCCAAGTCTGACTCTCTGACCATTAGGCCACAACTGCCCCCTAGTTCATAAGAGGAAATACAAAACTCATCTGTTCATCCTGACCACAATACCGTGTGATTATTAATATGAACCGTTTGATAAAAAAAAAAGAAATAACTATTATATTGTGAGACTGCATATACCATTATTGTGATCTAGTACTACTCACACTGTGATATAAACCGTCTACCCTGGATCTATTCTAGTGACACATAATGTTGTTAACTGGACGTAAGAAGCTTGAAGACAATCTGTGGCACTTTGTGTTGACATTTCTTTGAGTAGCCGTCCAATACTGCACTTATCTGGAGGGTTAAATTCCATCAAAGCTGCTAAAGACACTCCAATTGAGACAACAGCTTAGTTTATTGGGTGCTATTTGCTCAATATTACTGATCCATACTGGGGTATGTTCAGCATGTCAATGAAGGGGAACTGAGAAACAGAGAGAGAGAGAGAGAGAGAGGAAAGGTAGACGGATGTCATGCGGGTCGAACCGAACAGACAGGCTCTGTAGCATACTGATACTCCTGTGAAAAGTCTAGTAATCTTTTGGATTTCAATCAAGTTTCAATTCAAGGTTTTGCATGTTGCCTTGAAAGGTGCACTAATTAAATCTGTTGTGTTTCGCATCTATTAATTACTAATAGTATTCGTATTTCTACTAAAATTATGTTTAAAATTAATGTATGAGATGAAGATTTTTTGATTGAGTAATCAATTAATGAGTAGCAAATGCACCTTGTGTTTCTCCCCTGGCCCCTGGTTGATCAGGTTTCGCCGAATCTATGACGTTTCCCTGATAAAAGAACACAGGTAAAGGGATAGTTCACCCAAATTTAACATTTTCATCATTTACGCACCCTCATGTCATTCCAAACAAGATATACATAGAGTATATCAAATGGAAGAACCAGTGAGGTTTGTTCTTATGCATTAAGCAAATACATTTTTGTATGCACATATTAGACATATTTGATGTGCTCTATGTATGTGAATAAAATCCTTTTATTAATTAAATCGGTTCATCACATAAAGCAACCATGACTCTCAAAGAGATTTGGATTAAACCACTCAAATTTTATGAATTCATTTTTTGATTTATTAATCAACTTTTTGAAGCTTGAAAATTTTGATCGTATGGACTTTCCATGCATGGACAAAAAGGATGAGAGAATATTACAAATATCGGTAACACCTGAAGTTAAAATGCATTGTAATACTTCCTTTTTGCATCTTAAATTGGTTGTTTACCATGTGTTTTAATGCATTATACTTTCTAAAGCTGTAAAACGAGATCATTATAATGTATTATAACTGTTAAGATCATTACATGGTGCATTACAAGACTTGATGCATTACATTCTTTATAATGCATTGCATTTGAAAGCTGCAAGTAAAGATTTACGAAAATATCTTCATTAGTGTTCTGAAGTTTTTATTTGTGGCATGATTTGCAGTGACAATTCAAACAGGACATTACACACATAGATCCATAGAGAATATTTGTACTTTGCACACTGCGAGACACAGTTTATCTATATTAACGTGAAATGTCATTACGTGTAAAAAAAATAAATAAAATAAATCGTATCACTAAAGCATAAGTTTATAGCCCACATTTAAGTGTCTCAAAACATTAAAGTTATTGACTGAAACCTATAATTGGTGTAAATGGAAGTTTCAGCAAGTGTTGCCGATTTCCAGTGACGTGTGCGACAGCATGTTGGTGATATTTAAGTCAACTTTATGCAAATGAACAGCGACGCAGCGTTCTGATGACTCATGAAGTTGGAGACGTCATTCGAGGAGGAACACCTGCTAGCATACAACACATAAACTCCTGAGTGATCTCCAGAAATTGAACGCCACTTAAAATGGACACTGATTGAAGCTGAAGTAATACATTCTGTTTATTGAGAGCACCTCTTTGTTTCTGCTTCAGGTTTTTGCTCTCCAAAACATACCAGATCATTAAAGCTAGACATGCTTTGGATCCGTAACAGAAGTGTATCTGGTCTTGAGTTTAGGGAGCTTGACTTCAAACAGACGGGCGATGCCATGATCTTCCCTCTGCCCCCTGCAGGAACAGGAACATGTCAGCCCTGCTCTAAAACTTTGACATGCCGTCTTTGAAGATCATGTGCAAAAAAGCAAAAAATAAAACTTCGCTAGTGCTGCAGAAATTGCTCTTTGCATTTAAATGGCACATTAGCACGGGCCAATTTTCCCCTTGTTTCCTGACGAGATTGAGATGCTCATTTGTGTTGATGCGGGGAAGCATTGCTGTCTTTGATGTCAAGGTGTAATAAGACAAGCTTTCAGCCTATCGGCTTGTTGCTTCGCTCTTTTCTGACTCTCTTCACGCTGCTTTGTAGTGTGTTGATTAGAGAAATGGATTGAATATATTATTGAAATAAGAGGCAGAGGTAATAAGCTTTAATGGCGGTTCGTTCTTGCATCGGAATGAGAAAACGTTCACCTGTTTGGAGTCATGCTGTGGAATCTCATGAACATTTGACAAACATTTGTTCTGGCACTTTCAGTTTAACTGCTGCCGCAAACTTTGGATTACTACTTTCTGGTCCAACAAGTTGCAAAATGAGCTTGATTTGGAACATTTTTCTAAATTAACTAAGCCCACAATATTAACCGTGTCTAAATCTTGTATAATACAAAAGTAGATAAGACTGAAATGGTGGAAAGTATAAAAGTAAAACTTTCATTTGTTATTGAGTTGCAGTGAGTTAGTCTGTGTAAGTGCAAAGTTTTTAATGGAACACTAAAGACCTTTTCTTGAAGGTCTTTCATTTCTAATGACCTGTGGATTTCTGTAGGGGGTGTATGGAGCCCATGGTGATGCGAAAAATAATAGATGTGAGGACATTTTATATCAATGCTTTTGCGTTCACTTGCAAAACTTTTAGTGTACCCCGGAGAAACGTTGCATTTAAATAATATGAAATCTATATTTCAATGCTTTTGCGAGAGAATGCAGAACTTTTGTGCTTGCCTAAGAAGCTTTGTGTTTACTTGAGGAACCTTTCTTTCCCACCTCATATTGTTTCCATCACAACCGCGGGAGAACATGAAGCTCCTACAAGAAAATACAAAGTTTTTCAGAGGAACGCAAACTTTTTAGCGAGGGAATGGGAAAGAATTGACATATAATTTTCCTCCCATCTAATTTTTCTCCCATCACCATGTCGCCTTCGTGGCTCCATAGAATTGAACGCACAAAGGTTTCCAAAAATGACTTTTACTACCAAAAACTCCAAAAACACCGATCAATGAGAATCCCAGTTGTGTTTCAGAAGTCCAGCGTAGTGTTTATCCCATTCACCTCCCATCTCCAGGACTCTCCATTCATTTTCCCAAGTTCCTATAGCGCTCAACCACAGAGCTGAAAGAATATTTGGTAACACTTTACATTTGTTAACTCCCTGGAATTTGGTCAGTCGGGGCATTCGTTTAGGAGCGGTTTTTCTTTGCGTTTAAAGAGCTAGCAAAATATTTCAACTCAAATCTATATTTCATGGCTAATTATTTGCTTATGCACCAAGTATCCGTGTAATAAGCGGGATAATGTACATGCAGCCGGTTGTTGTCGCAGAATAAAACCCCTTCAGGCTGATGCAACTCTTGATCACGCTGTCAGGGTTTAGTCTGCGACAACAACCGGCTGGATGTACATTATTCCTTACTTAACACACATTCTATTGCCATGGTCCAAAAGCGACATAAAAGTAGTACATGCTTCATATGGCTGTGGCACACATGACAGCTTTATTTGAAGAATGGCCTTTCACCAATAGTTTTCCCCTCTGCTGGAGCTCAACAATCGCATTTGCTCATGTTCAGTTCAAAAATGATGCTTTTGGACGTGTTACACCAGATTTGACAACACTGACACCGTACACTACTGGTTCTCGTTATGTGACTGATCATGAAGTGACATGTTTACATTTCCTGAGGAAACTGTTCCTTTAAAGGGGTCATATGATGTTGCTAAAAAGAACAATATTTTGTGTATTTGGTGTAATAAAATGTGTTTATGCGGTTTAACCACCGCAGACTTGAGTGAGAGGAGGCCGGTGACCTTGAGAACGGCGCGGCCGGCGAATTCGACGAAGGAGCGGCAACCACATGTGACGACCCCAGGCTGGACTCCGCTTCGTCCACGGTGAAAGCCGATCCGGCGATCCACAGCGCGAAGTTGATGTATTTCCTCAGCGACCC